>NW_027423221.1:0-138254 GCF_048934315.1 Petromyzon marinus
ACCCTCTCCCACCCTCACCCCCACCCTCTCCCACCCCCCCCCCCACCCTCCCACCCTCTCCCCCCACCCTCTCCCCCCACCCTCTCCCCCCACCCTCTCCCCCCACCCTCTCCCCCCACCCTCTCCCCCCCCACCCTCTCCCCCACCCTCTCCCCCCACCCTCTCCCCACCCTCTCCCCCCAACCCCTCTCCCCCCACCCTCTCCCCCCACCCTCTCCCCCCACCCTCTCCCCCCACCCTCTCCCCCCACCCTCTCCCCCCACCCTCTCCCCCCACCCTCTCCCCCACCCTCTCCCCCCACCCTCTCCCCCCACCCTCTCCCCCCACCCTCTCCCCCCACCCTCTCCCCCCACCCTCTCCCCCCACCCTCTCCCCCCACCCTCTCCCCCCCACCCTCTCCCCCACCTCTCCCCCCACCCTCTCCCCCACCCTCTCCCCCACCCTCTCCCCCCACCCTCTCCCCCACCCCTCTCCCCCCACCTCTCCCCCCACCCTCTCCCCCACCCTCTCCCCCCACCCTCTCCCCCACCCTCTCCCCCCACCCTCTCCCCCCACCCTCTCCCCCACCCTCTCCCCCCACCCTCTCCCCCACCCTCTCCCCCCACCCTCTCCCCCCACCCTCTCCCCCCACCCTCTCCCCCCACCCTCCCGGTGTAGTCGGCACTTTGCTACGTTCATCATTTCGGTTTTTTTTTGTTATGCTTTGCTTAATGTAACCCCCCCCTTTTTAAATGAAAGACCCAAAATATATTTTTTTTTCTTTCCCCTTCCCTCTCTCTTTACCCCCCTCTCTGCCCCCCCCTCTCTCTCTACCCCCCTCTCTGCCTCTCCTCTCTCTCTACCCCCTCTCTTCCTACTCCATTTGCCTCTCTCTCGCTCTCTCTTTTTTCTTTATAACTACGACAAGTGCTGCATCGCACGCTGCCCTTCCCACAGTCAAACGGCCTACGACGGGTAGCTTAGATCTGCATGCAGAGCTCTCCGTCATCTGCCACCGAGCACACGGCCTCCTCCAGCGCCCACTGCTCCTTGAAGGCCGGCACGGCGTGGGTCAGCCGCGTGTAGTGGAACTCCAGCAACACCCTGATCCGACCAGAGCGTGGAAGATGCCCAGGCTGCTGGCTGGACGTTGCCCCTCCAGGGCCACCTTCCTTGCCCTGTATATGGCGAGCTTGGCGTAGCCGAAGAGCACGTTGACCAGCCCCTGAAGATGTTGGGGTCTGTTGCCCTTCGGGTATCCAAAGAAGAGGACCGTCGGGGAGAAGTGGAGGCTGAACCTTAGGAGGATGTTTCTCAGGACCTTGAACAGCGAGTCCAGGCTCTTGCACTCCACATACTGGTGCGCCACCGTCTCCACTTTACCGCAGAACCGGCACTCCGGGGACGTGTCGGTGAAGCGCGCCAGGGAGACGTTGGTGGTGACGGTGCCGTGGGCGATGCTCCAGCTGAGGTCGCCGATGCGGTTGTACGTCGGTCTGCAGTAGAGTTACCTCCAGCGAGGCCTCTCCGGAGAGACGCAGGGCAGGGCTTTCCTCCAGGCATGGTCCTTGTGGCTCCTCAGGGTGTCCTGTTGGTGGAACCGGACCATGTAGGAGTAGAGAACCTTCCTCTTTACATTTGCGAAGGCCACCTCCGGTAGGTCTTCTAGCCGGCACAGGTTGTGATCCGCCTTCGTTTGTCGGCATTGGCGATGCAGTGGCACGACTGAGAGCTCCGGTGGAGGGGGATCGAGAGGGGCCTCTTCATCCCCAACGCCGATGGGGGGCGTTCTCCCCGCTGCCACTGAGAAGGCCCCTTGGGCTTCGGCCAGGATCCGGGCAGCCACCCGGAGCGACTGCAGCCCTGTCTTTGTGGCCACGTCTGCTGGTCCGATCCACCGGCCCCGTGTTTCAGGCTCCACCAGATCTCCCATCCTGGTGAGCCGCGCGTTGGCGAGGCGCCTCTCCATGCCAGGGGTGGTGGTGGTGGATGGCAGCTTTGTCTGTGGGTTCCTGAGGATCGGTTCGAAGACCAGATCCTCAGCCGATCACGGTTGGTTCAGCCTCCTGACGGCGAGGGAGCTCCATGTCTGCAGGACGCTTCTGTAGAAGGGTGGCAGCTGTCCCAGTGGGAGGCCCTGCAGGTCCATGTAGAATAGTTGCTTGGAGCACTGCAGACCCCCCAGCTGTTTCAGGAGGAAGGAGGCCGTGACGCTCCAGGCCGGTGCAGGGGCGGCGTGCAGGAACTTTTGCGCTGCCTGCAGTCGGAAGGTGGCCAGCTGACTCCGCACGCACACCAGCCCGTGACCGCCCTCGTCCAGTGGCAGGGCCAGGACCCCAGCCGCGACCCGATGTCCTCCACCTGACCAGAAGAAGTCGAGGACTTGCTTCTGAAGTGCGTTGACAAGGCTCATGGGGGGGTGCAGGGAGAAGAGTCGGTGCCACAGTATGGACGTCACCAGCTGGTTCTCCACCAACGTCTTTGTCCTGAAGGTGAGGAACTTGCACAGGCGACTCCAGGTGGCCAGCCGCTCCTTCACCTTCTCCTCCAGCTCGACCCAGTTCCTCTGCGGTGGTTCCTCCTCTGGTCCGAGGAACCCCCCCAGGTGGTGCAGCGATGTTGTGCTCCAATTGATGGCTTTTGCCTTCTCAGGACACTCAGTCATGTCCCACGCTCCAACCAGCAGGCCGCTGCACTTTTGCCAGTTCATTTTTGATGACGAGGCTTTCGAAAAGACCTCCTGGCACTCATGCAGCAGGGCGACATCAGCCAGGGAGCGCAGGATGAGGAGGACGTCGTCGGCGTATGCCGTCAGGACCAACTTGATGCTTGGTTCCCTCAGCACCAGGCCGCTGAGTCTCCGCCTTATGAGATTCAGGAAAGGCTCTAATTCCAGGGCATAAAGTTGGCCCGACAATGGGCATCCCTGTCTCACTCCTCGCTCGAATTTGGCCGGGGCAGTGAGGGCGCCGTTGATCTTGATCATGCACTCCGCCTTGGTGTAGAGTAGGCGGATCGTTCGGACAAAGGCATCCGAAAACCCAAGGTCTTGAGGGTTCCTCCTCTTCCTCCCCCTCCTCCGTTCCGAACACAGATGGACTCGTCCGTCTGAACAAAGCTCGTCGCTCTCTGTGGTGTTAATCCCTCATACTAACATCATGCCAATCCCCCAGTTACATGCTAATTTACTGTTGATATCTAAACTCCTCTCCCCCCTCCTCCGTTCTGAACATAGATGGACTCGTCCGTCTTAACAAAGCTCGTCTCTCTCCGTGGTGCTAATCCCTCACACCAACATCATGCTCATCCCCCAGTTACATGCTAATTTATATGTAAACTGCTTTGTCAAGGTGCTCTGTTCCTCCCACACAGCTTAAAAGACGCTGCCATGCTTGGCAGGGTTCACTCAAGCGCTGTCTTCCAGACAGTCCTGTTTCTTCACCTGAGGAAGGCTACTTGTGTTGTGGCCGAAACGTTGTGAGAATTTTATTCTGTTATTATTATTTTTATTATTTCATCTCCATTCTACGTGACTTTACCGAAAGAACCCAGAAGAACAATGAGCTATCATTATTTTGTTGTTGTTTGCAAAGTGCAGGGTCTTGAGGACTTTGTGGAAAAGTGCGGAATAAATGCAAAGTAACTCCCAAGAAGTGGTGGTGGTTGGACAAAAAGGACAATGGTGACGCCGATGGCTAAGGTCTCCTCCTGCGATGGCGAGATGTAAACTCCCTCGCATGGTATACAGGAGGTCGTGGGTTCGATCCCTATCCCGACCTTAACGCCTGTTATGTATTTGGAGTCCACGTGTTCTCTCTATCTTCCCTCTGCATTTAATCTGGCTGCTGATATACATTACCACGTGATGAGCCACTTCGTTGATCTATCATTTGTGGCCAGGTGGCTTCTGAAAAGAGCTTTATACCTGGTATTTTTTTTAAGGTGGCCATGGTGCTCACCGTGATCTACATGTTCCTCATGACGGGCACGCTGCTCGCTATGGTCGGCGACATTGTCAAGAACGGTATCCTCACACCCAGCAGCATCTTCTTCATCACTCTCGCGGGCATCCATCTCATCGCCGCGGCGCTGCACCCGCGCGAGTTCTTCTGCATCGTGCACGGATTCTTGTACCTCATCTGCATTCCCACGGGATACCTGCTGCTGCTCATCTACTCATTGGTCAACATGTACAACGTATCATGGGGCACGCGTGAGACCAAGGCGCCTACTGAGCCCTCCCCTAAGGAGGTGAGTTACTTTATGTGTTATCGTTATTGTCGTTGTTGTTTTTGTGTCGAACGTTATTTGGAGTTTCGCTCCATTCTCCTCTGTTGCTCCGTCCCGCACCTCCGATTAGCATGATTGGCTACGTACATTGCAAAAAAGTGTAACATATGCCCCCAACCCCCGCCAAGACGAAGGCAGCGATCCCCATATAGCTTTTAACCGACCGTTGGGGCAAGTGCTGTTAGCGAGTAGCACCTGTGAAGTCCGGAATGGCACATAAGAGGGTAGGTGGCCAGCACCATGCCCGGCCGCCTTTGTCTCCATTGTTGTCATGTTTACTACATCACATTTGGCTATTTTTGAGGCTTTTTGAGGGAAGGCCAAGGACTGGTCCAGATGTATGTATGTTGAACTTCTTTCACACCATGTGTAGCCAACTGTGCTAATTGGAGGTGCGAAGGAAGGAACGTTTCTAAACACAAAGAGCAGTTTTTTAAGAAATTAGTTTTCAATGTAATGATTTAAAAGTGCATAGCTCCAATTGCTTTCTCATATTGGAAGGAAGAGGGTTCCAGATGGACGCACAAGCGCACCCAAAAGCACGCGATGTGGTCACTGTCTTTGTTCAATGGTTAGCCAAAATCCACTGATGAGAGGATGACCGGAGCTTGCAAAATTATCGTTTATGTTTCTTGACAAGAACGGTGGTGGTGGCTGTGCCACTCGTGTCCATTAATCCAACACGGTGGGTATCGAGGAGGAGTCATTCACTGACTTTCCAGGAGAATGTAGTATGACAATTATGGACTCTATCTGTTCCATCTGAATAGAACGCAATGTTTCCCCCTCGCATTTGTGGGTCTATTCCATGGTGTTCTGGTTTCCCGTTGGCCAATAAAATCTTCATACATGGAGGACCGCAGAGCTTGGACAGTTATTGGCGCCAGTTCACTGAGCAGCTGAAACTGCCTTCCAGCTTGTGTGCGCTTCCCGCTGGTTTGATATCATTGAAGGACCCTGCCTTCAGCACAATGTCAATCCTCCTGTCCCAGCAGAAGAAGGAACGCAAGCATCGTTTGAATGGAACGAAATGCTGTATACTGCCACTCGAGTGGGACTGCTTCCAGTGGAGGATCAGCGTCCATCCGAAGAAATACTCGGCACTGAGTCAGGAGGATGACAGTTCAAGGTGCCACCACCTCACTGAGAGCCTGTAGCCATGCTTTTAACTTTGATCCTTACCTCTCGTGTATCGATAGTTCAACGTTTATGTCCCATATTATTGAGGGACTGTGTTATCTTGGTGTGGTTTGGGACTGTTGTTTTGCTGCCTTGCCCCAAGTTATGCATTTAGTATTGAAAAATTGGCAGTAACTGATGTACTCATGCAAGTTGCACTCATATACTTTATTTATTTTATTATCTTTCCTATACTTAGCACTGCTATCGTTTTATGTTCTAACTTTATAATCCCCTACACCTACTGGGCATCTGTGAAAATAGGTTCATAGCTCATCGGACTCCTCCTGCAGTAGAAATACAGATTATGATTATTGATTGGCTGTGTCGGGTGGAGGAGGATTTACAACGTAACATTTTACTCAAGTCAATACTGAGTCTTGTCTCAACTTATTAACTGTGATTCTAGTTGTGCTTGTATCTTAGGCGCCGTGGTGGCTAGATGTTAACTACCTCCCCTGGTATGCAGGAGGTAGTGGCTTCGATCCCAAACCTGACGATGCCTGTTGCCTATATGGAGTCTGCGTCTATTCCTTTCTCTCCCCATGTTGGTGTGGATTTTACTCCGGATCCCCTGATTTTTTCCCTCCTCATTTAGAATCATCATGTGATTAGAGTATTTGGCTGCTGTAATTTCCACGTGATAAGCCGCTCATTGAGTTATAATTTGTGATATTCAGGTCGATTCTACAAAAAAGCTTCCTAGCTCAGTGGGCCTTACATGGTAAAATAAAAATAATGGTTTAGTTTAACAGTTCATCATCATCCCTCCCAGCCGAGTGGAGTCGTGCACGGTGGAACTCGACAGAGAGATGAAGCTGCGTCCAATTGAGGCCAGACAACAGGACACTACGAGCACTCAGATGGAGCATCCAGAAGGAGCAGAGATCGAGGCGAGAGGAGAGGACATCGCGAACACTCATATGGAGCACCCAGAAGGAGCAGAGACGAGACCAGAGGACATCGTGAGCACTCAGACAGATCATCCAGAAGGAGTAGAGAGTGAGGAGAGACGACAGGGCATCGCAAGCACTCAGACGGAGCATCCTGAAGGAGCAGAGATCGAGTCGAGAGGAGAGAACATCGCAAACAGTCAGATGGAGTATCCAGAAGGAGCAGAGACGAGACCAGAGGACATTGCGAGCACTCAGACAGATCATCCAGTAGGAGTAGAGAGCGAGGAGAAACGACAGTGCATCGCGAGCACTGGGACAGAGCATCCTGAAGGAGCAGAGATCGAGTCGAGAGAAGAGGACATCGCAAACACTCAGATGGAGCATTCAGAAGGAGCAGAGGCGAGACTAGAAGACATCGCGAGCACTCAGACAGAGCATCCAGAAGAAGTAGAGAGCAAAAGTCGACCTCCAGAGCAATCAGACACAGACCTCGCCCTCCATACCAAAGGTAATATTTTCATCAAACAAAGACAAAGTCTTCTTGGTTCTTTCGTTAAAGTCACATAGAATGGAAATAAAATAATAAAAATAAAATTCTCACGACGTTTTGGCCACAACACAAGTAGGTTTCTTCAGGTGGAGGAACAGAACTCTCAGGACGACAGCGCTTCAATGAACGCTGCTAAGATTCGCAACGTCTTTTAAGCTAGGTGGGAGAAGTAAAGCGCCTTGACAAAGGAGTTTACATATCAAACAGGATAATTGAGCATTGAAATAGCGGTGTTAAAGTGTTGGATCAGCAGGGTGTTAAAGTCAGAAATTCGCATGGAACTAGGAGATTAGCATGATGTTATTGTGAGAGATTAGCATGTGACTGGTCACGGAAATAGCTATGGACTGCAACTATCCAACTATCATACAATAAACCGATGTGAAAAAAACTAAGTATAAACTACATCAATATAATAAATGTACTCAATATATTCTTCAATAAGTTGAGCTATTAACATAAAGTAACTGGGTATACACTACACTATATAATGAATACCATATAGTAAACTAATAAAAAACTAAAATATAAACTACATCAATGTTATCAATAAACTCTATATACTCTCCAAACAGCTGAGCTACTAACAATAAGTCGTTATACATTACAATGCCATATGGCGAAAAAATGGGTGGTGGTATTTTCTTTTCAACGTTAGCACCACGGAAAGCGACGAGCTTTGTTCAGACGGACGAGTCCATCTATGCTCGGAACGAAGGAGGGGGGAGAAACAGCCACGATGCGCTGCTCTGTTCTGTGTTGCGTTACAACTATGTTATAAACTAGACTACAATACATTGCAATGTTATACCTTCCAATCTAAACTACAGTGTATAATATCATATACAGCCCAATGTAAGCTCTAACATTATGCATTATATTGATATGTCCCCAACTAAACTTTTTCTACATTACACGACTATACACCGTAATATACACTGCCATAGACAAACCCACCATTAAATTATACAATGCGTTACTATACACTACCCTATACTTTAGACTGTAAAATAGACTTGTAATATTACACTATGTATTATTCTACCAACCCTACTGTATACCACACTACTGTATATTCACTATACAATTACGATACCATATATTGCCTTATGAATTATGTTAAACATTACAATGTTAAACTATTTATTATACAACATGCTATACCTTTGACCGTTGTGTGAACGGTATTTAGAGACATTGTCAGGGAATGGACTGCAGTCTGAAAGTCACCGTATAATACAATCAATTAAGAACCGAAATGGTTTATAACGTCTTTCCAATGGTTACTAAGCCAGAATCCATCTTCTCGGTTGAAATTGCCTCTGTGTTTGTATATGTGGATGGCCTCATGAACGAATGTCTCATGGTAGCCGGATGGCTTGCAGAGAACCTCCGTGTCTTGTGAGCCCACTAAATTATAACAGTGATCTGCCACGGCTGAGGTGTTCGTCCTACCGTGTTTCAAGTCTGCTTTATGTTCACGGATGCGGTCCGAGATATGTCGTTTGGTTTCTCCAATGTAGCTGCTACCACAGAGGCAACTTAGTTTGTAGACGCCCGGGTACTGTATGTCTGGAACCACATCTTTTACAGACGGAACCAGATCACGCATTTTATGTACTGTGTTGAATCGGACCTGGATCTTGTGTTTATTCAGGATTTTGGAGATCTTTTTTGTGACCCCCGCAATGTAGGGTAAGGTGATGGTTTTGAATGGCTCCTCAAGAGAATCCTTCTTCATGGCTGGAGTGATGGTTTTGCGGATTGTGTAGTCGGAGTAACCATTAGCCTTGAGAGCTTGGTGTACGTGCTAGAGTTCACTGGCAATGTGTTCCTGGTCGGAAATGCATTGGGCTCTATGGTATAGAGTCTTGATGAGGGAGTTCTTCTGGGACGGATGGTGGTGGGAATCTGGTTTTAAGTAAACATCCATATGCGTAGCTTTCCTGTAGACACAGTGGCTCATTGAACCATCAGGTCTCCTTTTAATTAGGACATCCAAATAGGGTAGCTTGCCATCTTTTTCGACTTCCATGGTAAATCTGATGGCTGGGTGTATGGAATTGATGTTAGAGCTTACATTGGGCTGTGTATACGATATTATACAATGTAGTTTAGATTGGAAGGTATAACATTGCAATGTATAGTAGTCTAGTTTATAAAATAGTTGTAACGCAACACAGGACAGAGCAGCGCATCGTGGATGTTTCTCTCCCCTCCTCCGTTCCAAGCATAGATGGACTCGTCCGTCTGAACAAAGCTCGTCGCTTTCCGTGGTGCTAACGTTGAAAAGAAAAAACCGCCACCCATTTTTTCGCCATATGGCATTGTAATGTATAACGACTTATTGTTAGTAGCTCAGCTGATTGGAGAGTATATAGAGTTTATTGATAACATTGATGTAGTTTATACTTAGTTTTTTCACATCGGTGTATTGTATGATAGTTGGGTAGTTGCAGTCGTTTAGCGTCCATATACTAAATGCCTCTGTTGATATATAAACTTCGACTTTAACATAGCTATTTCCGTGACCAGTCACATGCTAATCCCTCACATTAACATCATGCTAATCTCCCAGTTACAAGCTAATTTCTGACTTTAACATCCTGCTGATCCAACACTTTAACACCGCTATTTCAATGCTAAATTATCCTGTTTGATATGTAAACACCTTTGTCAAGGCGCTTAACTTCTCCCACCTAGCTTAAAAGACGCTGCGAATCTTTGCAGCGTTCATTGAAGCGCTGTCGTCCCGACAGTTCTGTTCCTTCACCTGAAGAAGGCTACTTGAGTTGTGGCCGAAACGTCGTGAGAATTTTATTTTATTATGTTTTATTTGTATTATTTTATTTCCATTCTACGTGACTTTACCGAAAGAACCAAGAAGATGAATCCCTGCAGTCACGAAAGCTTTAAATCGAAAATTAAATGCGAAGTCATTGCTTGTCAGTTAAAAAAGACCGAGCATCTGAAATCACGCGATGCGGTGACCATCTTTGTTTGATGAATGGATGAACGAAGTGTGGGTGATGGTTAATGCTCCTAGACGAGATTAGCAAGCTATTGTGATTCATTTGTGGCAAGCACTCTGGTGTTGGACCAGAAGACGCCAAAAGGCGTACAACTCAAAAACAGCGCACTATCAGAGTATTGAGGGCTCGGGGTGAGCATTTAACACCAGTGGAGACTAGGCTCTAAGAAAAGCCGTCTCGGGTGTGGACCAATCAAATTCAAGGACAGTGCATATTATTATCAGAGTTGTCTCTTTTGTTTGCATTTTGATTGCTTGTGTTGTGGTTATTGCAAACACGATGCCTTGAATAAAGGTGTCAGTTTTTGTGCCAGTTAAAAGAGTAAAACCTATTACTATTACAATATTAATATTATTCATCGGAGTAAGTTGTTGTTATTTGGACAATCGCACAAAGTGAACCTTCTGTCCCGTGGATGGGAATGCATAGGAGGAAGACGAGTTTTGGAAGAGCATGATCAGTGACTACCTCAAGCCTCTGGAGGAAGATGACGATCACAGGAAACGCGTGAAGCAGGAACTCTTCGAGATAAGAAACAAGGTACTGGCAACGCGTCATCGCGAGTACCGGAGATGCTTCGATAACAGAAAAATTGCGTTCCAGCGACAACGCGTTGTGCAAACAGCAGGCGTTAAGCGAGTACTTACCGTACTTGGCATGTGGTAGAAGAAGATTTAAACGGCATTGAATTACCTATGCCTTATTATTCCAACGAATTAATTGTTAATTGTTCCAATAATCCGCTAATCCTGTAAAATACATGAACAATAAAACAATAACAACAGAAGTGACCATTTGGCGTCGAGAGTGGACAGTGGGGGAGAAAAATGAACGCACAAAGAGGGGATCCATAAACAGCCCGGGGTCATCCCCCCCGCCACTCGGCCAATGCAATGTAAATCAGGCCTGGTCTGTCTGTCCCAACGTGCAGGGCACTTTCGTCTACTTCATGATCAATGCACTGTGGCTGGTGGCGACCCTGGCACTGCAGTTCGTGGGAGCCGACTTCTACATCCAGATCCCGAGCACGAAGAACGAGGGGACGGTCATCGACGTGCTGCCCCTCGCCTTCATGTTCCTCATCACCTTCTCCAGCATGCTCATTGTCCAGTTCCTGGCCATGCTGTACCACAGCTGAGGAGGAGGGGAGGGGGTCGACCCATGCGTGGCCATAGGGGGTGTGTGTGCATGCCGACTCAGTGACCAACAACAGTAACGATTATCTGAAATGGTCCTGGACTTCCCCCCTTGTGCCGTACCGGCCTTCATAGGTGCCACTCGCTGACAGCACTTGCCCCAACAGTATCTTAAGGCTATCCAGGAGATCCATGTCTTTGCCTTTATGTGAGTGTGGGCAGTGTGCTTATGACCAGCTCCGGTTTCGCAGCCGAGGTCTCACTCCGAAACAGTCGGGCAGCATTATCTTTTCATCGGCTGTGTAACACTGGGTGGAAACTACTTGGTTTGTCATTCCATGCGAAGCTCCGGATTTTATTTGACCACATTGATATCTTCCCTTCTTTATTCTTTC
Organism: Petromyzon marinus; assembly: GCF_048934315.1. Taxonomy (NCBI): domain Eukaryota; kingdom Metazoa; phylum Chordata; class Hyperoartia; order Petromyzontiformes; family Petromyzontidae; genus Petromyzon; species Petromyzon marinus. The sequence goes on from NW_027423221.1 coordinate 11,458, forward strand.
GAGAAGGATGTTGAGGTGTCTAAAGTAACATCTGCACCGGTTAGAAACATTCAGGTCACCCTGCCTACAATGCATCCTGGGTTTAACCAGACTGGATTGTGTCAGGAGCTCACATATTCTTAAAAGATCTAGACACACTCCCATTGGTGAGCTCCTCTCACAAGCGTGGCTGTGTTGGCTGGGTCATGTAGCCCCCATGCCCAGCCACTGCATGGCAAAGCAACTATTATTTGGCAGGATAGATCAGACTAAAGGGCACGGCATGGGCTAGGGAAAAAAAGGAATGATATGGTACAAGAGGATATATAGAGATGAGTGGACTTGCCAATAACTGGTACCAGCGGTCTCAAGATTGGCCACTCCTGAGGAGATGCTACTTGGCAGTTGGAGGCAGTCGCCCACCAGCAATAATGGAGGGCAGAGGAGCGATGCTCGCATCCATAAGCAGAGCACCGGGCAGCTAAACACAACAATTTGGCACAGTAGGGGTCACAGCTGGTGCATTGTCAGTCATCTCAGTCAGTCAACCATTGGCTCCTAGGTCTGTCCCGTTAACTCCTGACAATTTGCCACCGTGGCGCCCCGTGCCCCTCCCCCTTCCCCTCCGTGCCCCCCCCCCCTCTGCCCCCGTTCAGGTTGTTCACGCTGCTGCACGTGCTCTCCTACGTGGAGTCGTCGTCGTCGGGCCAGCAGTCAAAGAGGGGTGCTGTTGGTCGAGACAACAAAGCATTCGTCAATGATGGAGACGACGATGACGCTCAGCAGCGCCGTCTCAGAGAGATTGTCTTACAGATCCCTGGACCCCCTCCTCACACGCCGCACGTGGGTCCCCTCCCCGCACACAGCACATGGACCCCTTCCACTCACGGCGCACCTGGACCCCCTCCTCACAAGCCGCAAGTGGCCCCCCTCCATGCACGCTGCTCGTGGACCCCCTCCTCGCACGCTGCTCGTGGACCCCCTCCTCGCACGCTGCTCGTGGACCCCCTACTCGCACACTGCACGTGAATCCCTTCCTCGCATCCTCGCACGCTGCACGTGGACCCCCTACTCGCATGTCATACGTGGACCCATGCACGTCGTGGTTTATCAATGACGGTGCAGTCAGTAAAGGTGCAGCCCTGCAAGATGCTTCCCTTGTTGGAAGAGGTGGGAGTTACCCACGCTTTACCCCACCACCGCATGCGACCTGCCGATCGACCAACTGTGCTGTATCCATTTACGCAGCTGGGTGGACAGAGGCAGCGAGATTTAAGAAGCTTGCAGCGTCGCTCCAAATGCCAGGCCTAAGGATCGACCTCTAGATCGCAAGTGTGGTGACGAGTTAATTGCAGCAGGGCAGCCTCTCATTACAATGGAATGCACTCAAAAGTCCTGCTGTACAACAACGGTGGACATCACTTGTGATATCATCGGCTAAAGTAAATGTAGGGGCTTTGAAGCTGCTCCTGGCCACGGACAGAGAAGTCGCTTCTATGTAGCAGTGGTCAGATGAACGAAACGTCCTGTTGTTGTTTGTATGTTAAATTTATTTTGCACTGCACTTAGCCAACCATGCTATCGTGGATGTAAACATCACCCACACATAGACTGTCCCGTTAACCATAGAAGTTGATCAAATCACATTATTACGCCTGATTAATTTAGAGGTCGAGCGACCCAGATGGGAAATCTTGTTTTGAGAAAGGTTTCTCTACCAAACACAGAAAACGATTCCCCATATCGCTTTAATAGACTTATGGAGCTGTTAGTGAGCACCTAATAACGGCAGGCACAGCACACAAGGTGGATGGCCAGCACCAAGTCAAACTGCATTACCGCACCATTTTATCATTTGAGGCTGAGTCGACCTAGGGGAGGCCCAGAACCGGTTTAGATAATCACCACTATTGTTGGTGGCCATGAGTGGAAGTGAAACTAGCGTCCCAAGGCTCAAATACTTGTGCAGGGCTATGAACACGAGTTTTATTTCACGTTCACTGATGGTCAGATATATATGCCAACATATATTTATAGATATTTTATAATACTCTTTGGTTCTTTCGGTAAAGTCACATAGGTATAAAATTAAATAAATCACGACGTTTCTATTGCAACACAAGCAATCATCATCAGGTGGGAAACCCAACAGCAAGAAGTTTTTTTCTACTGAAGTGGGAGAGAGATGCCATGGTAAGAGGTTTCTAGGTAAGAACGGGGGGCAGGGCAAGGGGGGGGGGAAGAGGGGGTGTGTGGGCTAGGGGGAGGGGATCGTTGCGTGGACGCTAGATTGATATGTATAATGTGGTTTATTTACAGAGATGTAGAGTTACATTGAGACTGTGTGGATAAATAAAACAAGACAGAGAAGAAGCAGTCATCCATCCAGAGCACCACGTTCAGATAGTTTCCCAAAAATATTGTATTGGAGATGTGAATCCATAATTTTAATGCTAAGGCAATGTTTCGCTGCTATTTGCCGCTGAGAAGATGTTATCTCCCTCGATCGGTACACAGGAGGTCATGCTGGACCCTGGCGGTGCCTCTGTTATACTTTTGGAGTTGGCGTGTGCTCTCGCTGTGGTGGTCGGAGCTTGGGTTTTTATCCGGGTTCCTTGGTTCAGATGATTAGACTGCTGTTATAAATTCTCACGTGTGGTGATATCAGCTACTGCGATCATCAGCTATCATTACGTGTGACCAGCTCGCCTATGAACAAGAGCTAAGAGCACAGTTGAGTTTAACTGGTAAATAAAACTGTGAATTCCCTTGCACCTTCTGAGGACGGTAGTGTCTTGGTCAACAGGTCACTTACCAAACGCTTAACGATCGATCCAAACCTTTTAGGTCCACGCTTCGCTGGGCGCGTATAGTGGTTACGCACACGTAAAGCTCTGTGTTTTTCTGGTGGATGCGTTGTCGGGCTGGTCCCATGGTGTCTGAAACGTGGAACAGCACGAAGGCGTTGGTGGTGAGCGGTAAAACGTGCACTCCTCCCCCATCACCCCCAGATTAATGTAGGTTACACTCCTCTGCTTGACAATAAATCCCAAAGGTTATTTTTAGTTTATAACGTCGCGATTTATAGCTTTTGTTAAACTTGACAAGATTACGTTTTAGTCCATGGCAATGAGAATAGAGTTCGTTTGTAGGAGAACATATTTGCACGATGCTATTTAAGTAAATTAACATACAATGTGGTAACACGGCACGTACTGATTATATGCACTTTATTGCCTATTGTTTTTTACTTTGCACAAATATAGTTTACTGAACTTTTGCAAGCCGTTATCAGTCATGTATTCTCGACTGCTTGCATATAGATAGTGGCGCAGCCCTGCAATGAATCACCCCTCCAGGCGATTGAGACAGCCTGCCACCTACAGATTGCGCAACAGCGCCCCATACGACTTCCAGCCGTTTGAACTCGGTCGTTGGTGTAATTTGCATTCTTATCTGGAGTAAACCAACCTCCAAATCTACATATCGCTGGGTTCACAGTTTAGCGCGCTAATCAATACTGCACCACTCACTTTAGCATTGCCACATCCAAATAAATAAATGCGTATGCACCAACCGCTTGAAATAATGCCACATCGCATAGTCGTCGTGTCGACAATTAGAGAGGTAGCCAGGTTGCTCAAAGATCAGCGCTGGACTGGTACCATTGAGAAGCTGGGTTCAACCCCGGCTACTGAAACTAAACTTTTATTTTTATTTTACCAGGTAAAGTCCACTAAGATATATACAGCTTTTTTTTAAAATAAGCGACCTGGCCACAAATAATAGCTCAACGAAGTGGATCATTAATCACGTGTACATTTGTAGCAGCAGTCAAATACTCTTAACGCACTTTGATACCAAATATGGAGAACAATCCCAGCGACCACGAAGAGAAAGAGGCATGCAATCTCCAAACAGGCATAGCATACAACAGGCATAGCAGGCGAGGTAGTTAACATCTCCTAGTCACCGTGGCACCCTGCCTGTGACTGGCAGGGCTCTCCCGGTATAGTTAGCTGATGGCCTCAGCCCGGTCACCAACGATTCAAAGACGGATTGTAAAAAAACAAATTAATTGGTATTGGTTCCCACGTGACCACTTGATTTGATTTGCTCTGACGGATGGTGGAGAGTATATCTGAATATTGCCTTTATACTCAAACCATCTAACCCAAAGTAAACAGACAGTCCTCGACTTGCGAGTGTCCGACTTACGAACGCCCACTTCCATGAAATATATAAAAAAATAAAAATATTGATTTAAAATGCGAACTTGCAATTGCAAACTGAACTGCCGGCTTACGAACCGTTCGAATTTCGAACAGGTCTCAGGAACGAACTAGGTTCGTAACCCGAATACTGCCCAGAAATAACTTCTGCTCAATAGGTTTGTGGTCATATATAGTTACTAATTATTGTTAACATGGGGATAGTACATTTGTGTGATGTAGGTGCTGGATGTGGTCATAGCTGGGATCCTATCCTTTTCTATATTTATAGAGCACCTTTGGTCAAGGCACGCTTTCCAACATTTAAAAGCTGTAACAAAAACAAAGTGATTTATATGGCAAGGGCAGTGCAAGGGCCGAGGAATGAGTGTCCCGAACAGAGGACATGTGGCTTCATGCAAGAGATATAGGGAAGGAACGGAACAAAATGGAACGGTAAAAAGGGAAGAGGAAGGGGATGGGCTATTAAAAAGAGGTGAGGCCTTCAGAGAGGAATGGAAGAAGGTTATGGAGGTGGCCTGCTTCATGTTCAAGTATCTCTCTATTTACAAAGTTCGATTTTACGATATTTCACGTTCATGCAATTGACAAATTACGTGTTCTAATGCTGTACTGTGCTGTGTGATTGTCAGGAGGCCCCCATGGTGTCAGCCAGCACTGGTCTCAAACCCTCGGTACCCACTATATCTGTTTACCTGCTATGAAGTAGGAGCATTGCTCGAAACGTCGACAATTATATACATGTCCTTTCAATGCATTGTTGTTAACGAGTGTGTTGTAGAGGAGGTTAATTGACCATACTTCACCACGCTGACCAAACCGGGTTGGTGGAGGTAGGTGAACATTGTATAAACGTGGAGAGGAAGCAAAGTACGGTACAATATTTGAATTCATACGCACACAGTGGGGAGCACAGGCGTTGCCTCTGCCAGTGATCTCAGTCAACCCACCGCTCCTGGGTCTGTCCCGTGAACTCCTCCTGCACCCAGCTGGCACAGCAGTCAACCCATAGCACCTGGGCCTGTCCTGGGACTCCTACCAGTAGCAAGCCTCCCACACTGCAAGTCGACTCAAAGTGCACTTAGCCTGTGACAAGCGCCGTGGTGCCGTCACCACCACTTAATGGCGGATGGCGGCTGTTGTTAATGCACGGTGGAACAGAGTTCAGCTTCCAATGAGTAGGATGGTACGGTGTATGTGTGTATAAAGCAGCAGCACTGGAGAGACAAAGGTGGCCGGGTGTGGTGGTACCGGGTTTTATCGGTACTTCTTGCTAACAGCACTTGTCCCAACAGCCTCATAGAGGCTATACATGAGTCTTTGTCTTTGCAGTGGTTTGTGCACTGCGCCACGGTCTCTGTGACCTTTATTGCACTGAGGTCCAGGTCGTTATAGGTCCAGCCTTGACGAACGCCTTTCAACGTATTGCATGCTTCTCCAAATTATAAGACGAATCCAAAAACATACATATTTGGCCTCACACAAGACAAACATCGCCCGTATAGCCTGAACAGACTGTTGGGGAAAGTGCTGTAAGCGAGCACCAATGAAGGCTGACACAGCACACGAGGGTTGGGTGGCCAGAACCACGCCCGGACGCCTTTATCTCTACAGTGGCCATGTTAACACATTACACCGTACCGGGTAATAATGTGAGGCTGAGTCGAAGTTAGGGGAGGCCGTGAGCAGGAATCGAACTCGGGTCACCAAGTTCGTAGCGCCGAGCGCTGCTCTTCACAATAACAAAAAGTCGCCATTCGCCACTAAGTGGTGGTGACGTTACCATGACACTTGTGCCGGGCGATGTGCACTTTGAGGCCACGTGAATTGTCGAAGACCCTCTAACAGTAGGTCACAGGACAGACCCAGGTGCCATGGGTTGACTGAGATGACTGGCAGATGCACCACCTGTGCCTCCTATTGTGCCAACTTCCTGTATTTTTTTCGACCCGGTTATCCGCTCATTGTTGTGAGCGTCGCTCCTCTGCCCTCCGCTGTTGTTGGAGGACGATTACCTCAAACTTCCCAATAGCGTTTTCTAGGTGCACGTATCCTGGCACTGCACAGTAGCATCCTTAACGAGCCTCCTCGCTCACTCTACACGAAGCTGCGGGTCGTGCTCTTACATGTGGACGTCTCCTGGATTATAACTTTTGCTTTAAAATGCACAAGCTAAATGTGCGTCTCAGAATCGGTAGACCGCGGTAGAATGGAGAAGGATGTTGGAGTGGTGGTGCCGCGCCTGGCACATTAAAATAACAACCCGCCGAGCCGAGTTAGATAGCAAGACACGGCTAACATCTGCAGTGGCGAAGTGATGACACCTTGGATGAAGGTGAATCATTCCAAAAGCACGATTAATGATGATCCATACCTCGAGATTCCTGGCTGGCTGCTGGCTGGGCGCCTCTCCACTCCAACCACAATTACTCCACTGTTAGTGGCTGATGTAGGCCGTTGCTACAGAAACTATCTGGATAACATAACTGGCTATGCGGGATTATTTGTCGAACAAATGAAATTAAACGGCTTAAACGGAAGTCCGGCAGACGTCTAATAATAGTAATAATTATAATCATTATTAATTGGCATAGATAGCGACACCGAAAAGATGGAAATAACGAATAGAGAAGACTGACCACGGCTCATTTAAAATCGCTCTAACTTTTAAATGTGCTCCTATCAACGTAATTATTTTGCCAAGATGCTTATTTCCTAGATGTGCGTGTATGTATATATATAACCTCAGTCTTTGCGTTTTATTATCAGAATCAGAATCTTTAGTTATCCTGGAGAAATATGATAAGCTATGAAGATATTTTTCAGAGATGTCCAGTAGGGATGGGTCAGAAACTTAAACGATTGGAGTAAGCAAATCACTCAAGATAAATGTATCAATAAATGAAAAACTAAAAAAAGCTATTTAATTTACCAGGTAAGGCCCACTGACTTATTAGCTATTTTCAGAATAGACTTGGCCACAAATGATAGCTCCACAAAGTGGCTTATTGTGTGGACATTGTATTGCAGGCAGACACTACACGCACATTGTTGATTCTGAATGAGGAGGGAAAAACCAGAGGACCCGAAAAAAAATGCACGCGACCACGGGGCGAGAGAGTGAGACATAAACTCAAAATATACTGAAGGTCACGGGACAGACCCAGGGGCCATGGGCTGACTGAATTAGATGACTGGCAGATGTACCACCTGTGCCCCCTACTGTCAACTTAACGCATTACATCCGCCCGGCGCTCCGCTCGATGGAGTCGGGATCTAACCCACGAACCTCGTGCAGATTACTGTTCGTGCTCCGAGCGCAGGAGGACTAAGAGACGAGTCCGAACACGGACAGCTGTCGTTTGCTTGCGTGGCTGAGCTTCGTGACCTGCGAGACGAATCCACAGCCTGCCGCGTGTGCGGTGATTCATAGGCGATTCGTCATCCCACTTGCCAGGCCGTCAGCGCTCCGCAGGGCTGAGGGACCCGCGGGGAGAACGGGATGATGGGGAAATATGGAACCGATTAATTTGTTTTTGTTGCTTTCTTATTTATCCATACGAGTCGCACTGAACCGTGGGGCATTTTTAGCTGCGAAGCAACTGTGTACCGCATAGTAAAGTTTTTTTTTGATTATTTCGCGTAAATATAAATGTGTCGTTAACCCACCACCACCCGACACAGCTAATCAGCAAGGTTTGTCACCTAAACAAAACGTGCCAATTACTATGGGCAGCCACCCCGCTAAGGCGGTCACAGTAGGACGATTGGGATCGGTAAGAGCAGTGTTCTTCATTTCAAGGCCCACGGGCCAATGGCGGCCCCAGGTGGCCTTCAGTGTGACCCCTGACAGCACATGGATATGAAAACACCCTTTGCAGGTGAGGCGGTGTGGCGGCTCTCAGACTGATGTCAACATCGGCTGAAGTAGCCTCCCTCTGAAAATGAGTGAAGAACACTGTTTTTGGATCAGGAGGAGGTGGTGGCAGAACCTTCGAGAAACCTTTGAGAAGGGACATGGACCACGGGGGCCCTGGGTGACTGTGCAACTCGCCCTCTCACCTATACTCACCGTTGTCCTTCACCAACGTGGTTAGGAATGGTCAAAGTCCAACACGCTCCCCACATACCCCCGACCGCGATTGCGGAATTAAACAACGATGAGGCAATTAAGGATTGCCCCTTGCTGTGGCTGAACGCTATCGCGGGATGAATGTCAAGGCAGGTGCGCGGACTTCATCCCAATCGATACACTTTGTGAGCTTTGCAATTGCAGGGATAATCAAATCACGTTCCTCTAATCACCTCGATAAGGCTTCTCACCGAGCCAGGTTGTTTATAAGTCAACATCCCCTTATCCATTCACGTTCACGTGAGACGAATTGAGTTCACATTCTACTGGGGGTATGTGCGTGCGCATGTCTGTATGCATTTGGAGCCGCGGAACAGTGAACACGAGATCGATTTCCGCTCACCTCCAATATCGGGTGACGAATATCTGAACCCGTACTGGGCCTCCCCTATGTCGACTCGGACTAAAACGAGTATCGGGTGCGGTGTGTAAAACATCAGCACTGGTGAGACAAAGGCGGCCGGATGTGGTGTTGCTCGTGCCAGCCTTCACCCATACAACCTTCAACAGTCTGTTGAAGCTTGTATGGGAGAACGTTGTCTTGCGTGTGTCTCTCTCTCTGTCTCCCGCCATATTGTGTGTCTCTCGCGTTATGCTCTCACAATCTGCCTTTAACTTCTCATCAATTCACTGCCGTTCACCAATTTCTGCACGAGTGCCTATCACATCAAAATCCGAATATTTATGTATATTGCAGGAGGAATCCGATGAGCTATGAAGCTCTTTTTCACAGATGTCCATTAGGGGTAGGTCAAAGCGTTACATCAACAAACAATACAAAACACGATAGGAGTGCAAAGTATAGGAAAGGTAAACAAATCACTACAAAAAATTGCACTCCTATCGTGAAAGGAAAATAAACAATATTTAATTTACCAGGTAAAGCCCATTGAAGTATTAGCTTCTTTTTTCAGAAGCAACCTGGCCACAAATGATAGCTTCACGAAGTTGGCTTATCATGTGGAAATGAAAAGCAGCCAAATGTATAGCAGCCAAATTATCTTAATAATCTAAACGCATGTTTAAATATCCATCCCCATGCGCTTCTGCCACCGTCTGAAACGTTTTTCCTTCCGATATTATGAAGCCACTGAAGCTATGCACTTTTAAATCATAAATTAGATTAAAATCGAATTTCTTTAGAACGGCTTTTTTTCCTTTGCCAGTACCAAAATATGAGAATAGGTTTTCCCCTTTATCTGGCAACAAAACAAGTGTTAAGATTTTGATTTAAAGCTTTCGTGACTGCAGGGATTAATATTCTTGGTTCTTTCGGTAAAGTCACGTAGAAGGGAAACAATAAAAGAATAAAAATATAAAACAATCATCATGATGATAATTGCTTGTGTTACAGTCGAAACGTCTTGAGAATTTTATTGTTTTATATTTTTATAATTTGATTGTTTCCCTTCTATGTGACTTTACCGAAAGAACCAAGAATATGAATCCCTGCAGTCACGAAAGCTTTAAATCAAAAAGAATATAGGTGTTAAGATGTTAAAACACCAAAGTGAAACCTTTAGCAAGGAATCTTGTCTGCATTAACACTGTTTGAGACTAGGCTCCAAAGAAAGCTGTCTCTGGTGTGAACCAACCAGTTTCAAAGACAATGCATATAATATATTCTTGGTTCTTTCGGTAGTTTGTTGTCCTTCCCCCGCACCTCCGATTAGCACGGTTGGCTACGTACGGTGCCAAAGAAGATCAACAAACACCTAATTATGTTGTATATTTCCCAATATTTTTAAGTCTTGCTGTTAAAATCTATCTTTTTAAAGGGCTGCCCTTGTCAGCATCGCCTATGATCGTTGTATTTCACCTGCTCTGAATAAAGATGCCATCTGTGAATGTTTCACGTGAGCCGAGTCACAATTCCCACTCTGTGTTTATTATGTTTCACAGAGATGGCCTTGAGGCAGGGAAACACCATTTCCTTTTACATTGCTAGATACATCACCCCAAAGGAGTCCCGGCGGCGATGCTGCTATCGGGCGCACAGTCACAGAGTGGGAACTCCTCAGCAGGCGATGAGTCACGAGGAGCATCTTGATGAGCACGACCCTTGCTCTGCAGAGGGACGGTCTTCTTGCTGAAATAGCCTCACGCAGTGGGTTCGTGATGTTGATGGATACCGGTCTGCCCTGCAATAAACATTACCACGATGACTGTGTCCATATGTAACATCGTACATATGAGAGAGAACCGGGTGGTGGCGGCTTCGCACGTCCCCGGTAATCCAGCACTATAGAGGCAGCAGGGAGGGTTGGTGGATTACCCACAGATGATGTCGTGAAACTCCCTTCCCGTGGGCTTCGAGGAAGTGCCTTACCCTGGCTCGTCAGGAGAGGGCGATACATCAAGTGGACTAATCGCCATCTGTTTCAATCTGAACCGGGATTGAACGTTGCCTCGTGCAACACATGGGTTTTCACCAGGTTATTGGGTTTGCTCCCACTTGCGTATAATGATAAACACAGCTGATCATTTATTGGCTATGAACAACTTAAAATAAAAACTCAATGTAGCATCAGCAAGCCCCTCCTTAAAATGAGTCTTTCCACTCAATGTGGCTTTCCTGGATATAAGTAAATATTGATTACGAGGAAATTTAAAGTGGATTAACTGCTAATTCCTGTGGATTACGAGCTAATTGTAGATGAGTATTATTAGTAGTGTAATGCTTTGTGCTGACTGTTATTAAACCACTGTTGTCTGCACTCCTTCAATGGAGGAGGAATAACACTACACAAATTCTCTCCTGCAGTCCTCTCGTGGCTAGCAGACCTTGACATTGGCATCCAGTTCCTGAGCTCCCGAGCCGATTGCTGCCATATGCAAGAGTAGACGAGAATCAGATTCGCGTGATGACTCATCACCTGTTCTGGTTGCCTCGCTGTGCCCTGTGCACCCGATAGGAGCATTGTCGGGACTAATCTAACTGACTCACTATTTTTTTATTTTACCTGGTAAGTCCCATTAAGCTGTACAGCTCTTTTTATAAATGAGCTGACCACAAATTATAGCACAATGAAGTAACTTATCACGTGCGAATTTATAGCAGCCAAATACTCTAAAGGCATATTGATTCTAAATGTGGAGGGAAAAATTGGAGGACCCGGAGAAAAATCCACTCGACCACAGGGAGAAAGACATGCAAACTCCAAATATGCAGCAGGCGTCACAGTCGGGATCAAACCCACGGTCTTCTGTATACCAATCGAGGGAGTTAACATCTTGTCACCGTGGCCCCCCTCAGGTAAATCTCAGTTTCTCGCATTACGAGGAGGCACGACGATTTCACGGCCTCGACGGTATTTTTTTCATATAAATACATTTTGTGGTGAAATTAGTTCAGAATCAGAATCTTTATTTATCCTGGAGAAATCCGATGAGCTCTCAAGCTCTTTTTCAAAGGTGTCCCAAAGGGGCCAGTCAAAAAGTTACAACAATGCAAAAACACGAATAGGAGTGCAAAGTAGAGGAAAGGTAAGCAAAGCACCAAGAATGAATATATAACATAGATAAAGTATACAAGTTCATATTTCAAAAGTATATAAATTTCCAAGCTCGGTTTAAACAACAGCAAGAAAAGTGCCAGACGTTGCACATTAAAATTTAACTTTACATTGTAAGAAGAAAAAGACCACGCGCCTTGACAAAGGAATTAGCATATAATTTAGCATTGAAATGGCTCATTGAAATAGCTAAGTTAAAGTATACACATCCGCAGAGGTACCCCTTGACAAAGGAATTAGGCTGGAGTGGAAGAAGCCACGCTTAGATCACGACCTTTAAGCTGTGTGAGAAGAAAAAGGACAAGTGCCTTGACAAAGGAATTACCATATAATTTAGCATTGAAATGGCTCATTGAAATAGCTAAGTTAAAGTATACACATCCGCAGAGGTACCCTTTGACAAAGGAATTAGCATCGAATTTAGCATTGAAATAGCTGAGTGATTAGCTTGTAACTGCTCGCAGAAATAGCTATGTTAAATTTAGAGCATATACGTTCACCGAGGCACCTAGTACTCATCAAACAGGAGAATTTAGCGAAACACAACCACGCTCAGACATCGGACCTGTGTGCGAGCAAACAAGGTGTTCTGACAAAGAAATTAGCATAAAAAGCAAGCATTTGATTGGCGGATTTTAGGAAAGAGGTGGTGTACGTGCCGGTGGACTCGCAGTTTGGCGCGGGGGGGGGGGGGGGAGTTTACCTATTGATGGTGTGAAAAGGGGGATTTTATAAGAGCTGCGAAAGTTTGGGGTACCACTACTTGAAAACTATACTGTACCATTGAAATTAGTTTAATGTTTAGTTCGATTTAGAACATCTTTCCAATGGTTGCTTAATTTGAAACCATCCTCTCGGTTGAAATTGTGTCTGTGTTTGTAGATCTGAATTGCTTCATGAACAAATCTCTGATAAAAGCCCGTGGGTTTGCAAAGAACCTTGGTATCGGAGAAAATTATATCGTGATCCCCCACAGCGTTGTAACAGTGATCAGCCACGGCAGAATAATTCTTTTGCCGTGTTTCAAATATGATTTGTGCTCGCGAATTCGGTCAGAGACATGTCGCTTTGTCTCACCGATGTAGCAATCACCGCAGGTACAACTCAATTTGTAAACCCCGGGGTACTGTAAATCAGGAATGACATCCTTCACAGATGGGATCAGATCACGAATTTTGTGTACTGTATTGAACCGGACCTGGATCTTGTGTTTGTTTAGAATTTTGGAAATATTTTTAGTAACACCTGCTATATATGGAAGTGTGATGGTTTTCACCGGAGTATCAAGTGGTTGTTTCTGTATGGAGGGAGAGACAGCTTGGCGGATGGTACGGTCAGAGTAACCATTCCTTTTGAGGGCCAGGTGTATATGTTTTAATTCACTGGTCAGGTGGTGTTGGTCCGAAATGCAATGAGCCCTATGGTATAAGGTTTTGATGAGATAATTATTTTGGGCTGGGTGGTGGTGGGAATCAGGTTTCAAGTAGGAATCTGTGTGGGTGGGTTTCCTGTAGACAGAATGCCCCAATGAGCCATCAGATCTCATCTCAAACAGAACATCTAAGAATGGTAGCTTGCCATCTTTCTCCAGTTCCATGGTGAATTTGATGGCGGGATGTCTGGAACTGATGTGGTGTAGGAAAAGGTTCAGAGCTGGGAGGCCATGTGGCCAAATGACGAAAGTGTCATCCACATATCTCTTTCACAGGGAAGGTCTGAGGGTGGAAGTCTGGATAGCGTCTGATTCAAATTTCGACTCAGCCTCAAATGAGTACCTGGTGCGATGTGTAAACATCGCTACTCGGGAGAGACAAAGGCGGCCGGGGGTGGTGCTGGCCACCCAACCCCACGTGCCGTGCTGGCCTTCATAGGCGGTGCTCCGTAACAGCACTTGCCCCAACGGTCTGTTAAGCCTACGCGGGGGATCTTTTATTTGTTGTACCGCATGAATGTTGCGCCCCACGTGCCTGGAGCGAGCGAGCTTCCTGAGGAACTGGGCAGGCGAAACGTCGCGCATTGGCACGATGCGCCACGCGTTTTCCAACCCGAGAGCTCATCAGATAGTCGTGCAGCTACCAAACACACCGATTGCATGCCAGGCTAGGTGTTCCCTCGACTTAAACATCTTACAATCCAGTCTCACATCGCCTTGATGCAAGAAGACATCTAAAGTGGGCCCTGGTCTTTCATAAAACCCGTATTGGCAAATCTGTGTTGCACTTAGCTAATTCATTAACCCAAGAAACATAAGACGTGCATCAAATTTCCATTTAACTCTTCCTCAAACAAAAATATGAATAGGTGACCAAGCCTTTGACGTTGCAGACTATAACTGTTGTACATTTAACTAATTTTGCATAGTACGGAACCAAACGTTATAATCGGAGTTGCTGGACACAAAAGAAATTGCAGATGTGATTTGTATCCTTGATCCTTGCCCCTCATGCATCGATAGTTCAATGTTCATGTGCAGTGTGTTGTTGTTTTGGTGAAGTCTGGGACTATTCTTCTTTGGTTCTTTCGGTAAAGTCACGTAGAATGAGAATAAAATAATAAATTGATAAAAAAGATGGCAAACTACCCTTTCTGGATGTCTTAATTAAAAGGAGACATGATGGTTCAATGAGCCACTCTGTCTACAGGAAAGCTACCCATACAGATGCTTACTTGAAACCGGATTCCCACCACCATCCATCCCAGAAGAACTGCCTCATCAAGACTCTATACCATAGAGCCCAATGCATTTCCGACCAGGAACACATTACCAGTGAACTCAAGCACGTACACCAGGCTCTCAGGGCTAATGGCTACTCCGACTACACAATCCGCAAAGCCATCACTCCAGTCATGAAGAAGGATCCTCTTGTGGAGCCACTCAAAACCATCACCTTACCCTACATTGCAGGGGTCACTAAAAAGATCTCCAAAATCCTGAATAAACACAAGATCCAGGTCCGATTCAACACAGTACACAAAATCCGTGATTTAGTTCCATCTGTAAAAGATGCTCTTCCAGACATACAGTACCCGGGCGTTTACAAACTAAAGTGCCTCTGTGGTAGTAGCTACATTGGATAAACCAAAAGACATATCTCGGACCGCATCCGCGAACATAAAGCAGACTTGAAACACGGTAAGACGAACTCCTCTGCCGTGGCAGATCACTGTTACAATTCAGTGGGCTCACATGACATTGACTTCTCCAAGACGGAGGTTCTTTGCAAACCAACTGGCTACCATGAGAGATTCGTTCATGAGGCCATTCACATATACAAGCACAGAGACAATTTCAACCGAGAAGATGGATTCAGGCTTAGTAACCACTGGAAAGATGTGTTAAATCATTTCTGTTCTTAATTAATTGTAATTTTACGATGACCTTCAGACCGCAGCTCTTTCGCCAGCATTGCCTCTTAATACCTCTCACACCACGGTTAATGGTATGGTTTACAACATGGAGTATACTAGGGCTTCGCAGCTGTCTCTCCCCCTCCTCTGTTCCGACCATGGACGAACTCGTCCGTCTGAACGGGGCCCGTAGCTATCCGTGGTACGGAAATTTGAGGGCTCTTTGTTCCTCTCACACAGCTTAAAAGCCGTGATCTGAACGTGGCTCTCTCACTCCAGCGCTGTCCTACCAGACAGTCTCGCTCCCTTCACCTGATGAAGGCCGCTTGTGTTGTGGCCGAAACGTCGTGAGAATATTATTGTGTTATTTTATTTTATCAATTTATTATTTTATTCTCATTCTACGTGACTTTACCGAAAGAACCAAAGAAGATGAATCATTGCAGTCACGAAAGCTTTAAATCGAAAAATAAAATAACACAATAATATTCTCACGACGTTTCGGCCACAACACATCGGCCTTCTGATGAGAATATTATTGTGTCATTTTATTTTATCAATTTATTATTTTATTCTCATTCTACGTGACTTTACCGAAAGAACCAAAGAAGATGAATCATTGCAGTCATGAAAGCTTTAAATCGAAATCTGGGACTATTGTTTTTTGTTTTGCTGCCTTGCCCCAAGAATGCATTCAGTGTTGCAAATTTGGACTTCATAATTTGTTTGGTTATGTATTTATGTTTTGTGACTTTCTTACCTTTTCTCTATTTTGCACGATTTTCCTTAAGACCAAAACAGGTGAATTTATACACAATGCTTGCTGCCGCCTGATGATGCTAGTTCTGAGCGTTGCTCCTCCAACCTCTGCTGTTGTTAGAGGGTGACGGCCTCCAACTGCCCAATAGACTCACAGTGCACCTACCCTGGCACTGCCCAGTAGCGTCCTTCACGAGCCTGCTCCTCTGCCTCCTCTACAGAGGCCGACCTATGCTGTGTAGCAAACAAAGACAAAGATCCCCGCTGAAGCCTTAACAGCACCATTCCCAGCCGCCTTTGTCTCCTCAGTGGCGAAGCTTACTACAAACTGCACTAGGTACTCATTTAAGGCTAAGTCGACCAAGGGGAGGCCCGGGACCGGTTCAGATAACCATCGCAGGTGTTGACCGTGAACGGGAATCGAACCTGGATTGCCGGGTTTGTATCACAGCACGTTAACCATAGCACTACCGCAACCTGAAATGTGTAGCACCGTAGGCTGTAATGTATGAATTGTTTATCCTGACGCAAACATGAGGATATAATCTGTTAGCGGAGATTAGAGTATGTAGTCTTCCATATTCAACGCGCCCCTGTGTTACAACTTGCCCAATAATCTAACGGAGATAGACCCCACATCGAAGTTCTGTGTGGAAGCCACTGTCCCCGCAATATCCCCATGCACCCGCGCAATGCAATAATCCACGAGCTTACATTCCAACGTTCAAAGTCCACTCTATTTGTCCTCCACGGGGATTTCTAGATTTTCTCAACTCATCCCCCATTTCAAGACGAGAGTCTGTGTAATATCGGCAGTTCACCAACACTGATTCAAGGGAGCCCGATGCTGCTGACGAGGCACCATACGTCGTAAGCGGTCAAGACGTTTTGGTGTCTTCATTTATTAAGGAGCATAAACCATGGCTTAAAGCTTTCGTGACTGCAGGAATCCATACTTTTTGGTTATTTCGGTAAAAGTTACGTAGGTATGGCCCGCTGGTTCTTCAGTTCCATTGCTGGATTATTTTTTTCTGTCTGAGAATGACCGATTGTGTTGCAATCGAAACGTCGTGATATATAATTTTTATTTTTTTATTTTTATACCTACGTTCCTTTTCGAAAGAACCAAAGAGTATCTTTTGGTAAAGTCACGCAGAACAAAATTATAAAACAAAAAACTATGACGTTTCGATCGCAACATAAGCAATCGTCATCAGGAGGAAAAAGGAGGGGGAAAGCTGCTGAGGCAGACTTTTTATAGGTTTGAAATGGGTGTAGCCCAAGGGTCACAAACAAAGTGGGCGGGGCTAGTGATGTTAAATGAGAAATTTGCATGTTAATGTAAGATGGGAGGGCGACTTCCACGCCGAGGGCACAGAGGTGGCTATTGTAATGTGAGAGATTAGCATGTTAATGTAAGATTGCAAAGCCGCCGCGATGTCGAGGACGTGAGTGATGGTGGCTGTGTTAGTGTGAGACATTTAACCTATTAATGTAAAATCAGAAAGTCGAAAATAACAACTAACATCGGAAGCTAGGATGGAAACATCACAGCCAGTTATGACTTGAACTGGTTAATAACGTCCTTCAAATGATTGCTCAGTTTGTACCCATATTCTCGGTTGAAATTGTGTCTGTGTCTATATATCTGGATGGCTTCATGAACGAATCTTTGGTGATAGCCGGTGGGTTTGCAAAGTACTTTCGTTTTGGATAAATCAATTTCGTGTGAGCTCATCGCATTTAAACAGTGATCAGCCACAGCCGAGGTATTGGTCCTACCATGTTTCAGATCTGCCTTATGTTCCCGAACACGGTCCGAGACATGTCGCTTAGTTTTCCCAATGTAACTACTGCCACAGACACAGCTTAGTTTGTAGACGCCGGGGTATTGCATGTCAGAGATCACATCCTTCGCAGATTATGAATGATTTTGGAAATATTTTTGGTGACCCCTGCTATGTATGGCAAGGTGACGGTATTGATTGGGTCCTCAGATGGTTCTTTCTCAGCGGTTGGGGTGATAGCTTTAAGCATTGTGTAGTCTGAATATCCATTTATCTTGAGAGCTTGGTGTACGTGTTCCAGTTCACTGGCTAGGAGATGATGGTCGGAAATACATCGAGCTCTATGGTGTAGAGTTTTGATGAGGGAATTCTTCTGGGATGGATGGTGGTGGGAGTCAGGTTTTAGGTAGGCATTCATATGGGTGGCTTTCCTGTAGACAGTGTCCCATTGAGCCATCTGGTCTCTTTTCGATTAAAACATCCAAGAATGGTAACTTGCCATCCTTTTCCACCTCCATGGTGAATTTGATGGCTGGGTGTATGGAATTGGTTGAGGAACTGGTTCAGAGCTGGTCGGTCACATGGCCAGATGACGAACGTGTCATCTGCGTACCTCTTCCACAAGGACGGACATACAGTGCATGCCTGTATGGCATCTGTCACAAATTTTTCCGTGAAAACATCAGCTACAACAAAGTTAGAGGTTGACACGATTGTTATCATTCAGAGTAACAGTCCAATTTCCGACAGCCTAAAATCGGTTCTAGCCAAAGGGTTGAATTTTGCAGTCACCCCTAAACACATCCCAGTTGATGATATAATTGCCCAGGTCTAAGGAGACCTTAAGGGTTTGGGACATATTACTGCAGACGTGGCAAGATCGGAAATCGCTGCAATCCTTAAAAACGCTAAGTCACCTACTAGCAACATCGGTAAGGATGAGCACTTTGAGCTTTCTCAATTCAAAAAGATAGAGCACATCGTCATTCTCTCAGCTGGACCTCGGGGCTGTTGCTGGAAGTGGGATCCCCATCGTGCTTCTCAAGTACATCGTCGTCACCATCTCGTCGTCATCACCATCTCCTCGTCGTCGTCTCCATCTTCACCATCATGGGACGCGGCTAGTCAGACAGCCTACCAACAGTTCTAACTGAGTAGTGGTTGCTGACAATAGACAGACTTAATAATAATAGTGTTCACCCACGTCAGGTGTGTGTCATCCTGAAGGTCCTTTTGAAATAAAATAAGTGCCTCAAAGTCTTACTGTCTCCGAGTTGAGTCACTACATTTGGTGCTAGAAACGGAAAGAAAAAAAATATTGATATTGAAAGCAGCGACGTGGAAGAACCCACGTGTAGTGTCCTCAGAGGACGATGATAACAGAAACGTTATCCCCTTAACAGCCCCGGAATCCGGGAACCCGGCCATGTGTCCTGAGGCAGCGGCCGACGAGGGATCACGCGAACTCACCGGGTGCCTCGGACAACTGTTCTCCTCTGCTGCACAGCTGATCATCCAAATTGGGCTGGCTGCACCCGCCGGAGGATCCGCAGCGCAGGGGCTGCAGGCGGATGGGTCGCCTTCCACCGCCGCGCCCACGCGGGAACCAGTGGTTGTTTCACCCGCGCACGCGGGTGGCCACCAGCAGCCAGAGCTATACCCCTACATCACCCCTCCCCCATGAAAAAAAAAAAACAGCTGTCTCGGCTAACATAATTACTTTAACAGGGGTTAGCGGACATCAGCAACAAGACCCCGTAATTATTTAACCAGAACCGTGAGGGAAGTGCAACAATTCATGACGTCCGCAGGCACGCCGCAGTCACGAGCATTAGGGTGGATCCCAGATCAACCGGAAGCTGCAGTCTGGCTTGCGGTGGTGGCCACCAGCCGGATGACGTCGGAACACAATTGTCATGATGGGAAGGGAGCTGTTCAGCGCAAACGAAGCACTCTTGGAGCGAGTCCTCGACGCCAGTCCCCCACCACGAGCAGGAACTTGCGCGCTGGGAACCACCGGAACATCACAAATGGCCTAAAGGGTGCGGCTCCTCCCTGGGAGAAGAAGATGGCAACTGGGCTTCCATGCACGGTCCTTCACACGGAAGCGCTGCCGGGGGATCCCTGGACTTCAGCTTCTGGGCTCAGTCGCCCCGACTCGTCGGACACATCCGACGCCCGCCGCTCTGGAGATGGAGATGAACTATCTAATAGGGTGGAACATAGGGTTTTAACCGTGACGGGTGCACAAAATAGCGATGGCGACCGACCTGTATATACACAAACTGCGGCCTCTTGACCTTGATCACCTCAACAGGGCCCTGCAACGGCCAGTATAATTTAGGGGACATACCCAGGGACACCTGGGGACAATGCAACGACGCCTTGTCCCCAGTTGTCCATGGGGCCCCGGACTCCCGTTGCCCCACGAACTTCTCATTTGCATGCTGCCGTTTGGCCGAATTTTCCTGAGACGCCTCCCGCGCCTCCTTCAAACGCCTAAGCATGACCTGCATGGGCATGGGCATGACGGCCCTCTTTTTACCCAAGTCCATGCCCAACTGTGCTTCCATGGGGGGATCACTCTCCCTCCTGTACATGATATTAAACGGGGAGAATCCTGTTAAAGCATGATGGGCCAATCTATATGCAGCCAGGACACCGGGGATGTGCAAATTCCAGTCCAACTGCACCTCATTAACTCTTTGGCACAACATGGACATAAGAGTCCTGTGCAAGCGTTCCACCATCCCATCCGTCTGAGGATGGTAGAGCGAAGTTCTAATTTTTCTTGTACCCAGCGAGTCACACACCTCCCATAACAATTTAGAAGAAAAATTCCACCCCTGATCTGTAATAAGTTGTTCAGGAGCTCCTTTATCCATTACGTAGACGTGCAGAAATTTGTCCACAATGGATGTGGCCGACTGGTCTGGCAGAGGCCATGCCATCGGCCACCGGGAAAGATATTCCACCCCGACCAGGAGAAATGTTTTCCCCTCTGAGTAGTGGGAATGGCCCGAGAACATCTACTTTGACTAGCTCGTTAATTTGAGACACCGTGATATTTGTGATAGTGGCTTGTGGCGTGTGCAGTCAGTACAACATTTCACCATGTAGTATACATGATCCATCATACCGGGCCAATAGAAGTCACGCTTCAGCATTAGCAAAGTTTTACGGACTCTGAGACAAACACGAACCGCAGATGCTTATAAATGCTCCTGAAACTTTGACTTAAAACGTTCGTGACTGCAGGAATTCATATTCTTGGTTCTTTCGGTAAAATCACGTATATAGAAACAAAAAGAAATAAAAAAATAATAATAATAATAAAAACAAAGAAAAAAACAATAAAAATAAAAAGTTAAAATTGTAAAATTAAATGTAAATTACAAATTAAAATATGGCTTACTAAAAATCCATGAAGAAGGTATACCCCTTCGTCTCATCGTCTCCACCATTGACTCACGCACCTACAAACTGGCCCGATATCTGTCGGAGACCTTGCAGCCATTCACTGGCAAGACCACCTCTTCTATTCTTAACTCAGCTCACCTGGTTTCACTGTCCCCAGGTGATTTGCTCGTTAGTTTCAATGTAGTTTCTTTGTTCACCAAAGTTCCTGTGCCCGATACCATTGCAATAATTGAAGATTTGGTCCAACAAGGACTGAATGCTGATGTAACAGCCCTGGTGAGACACTGCCTCACCAATACAGTCTTCACTTGGAATGGACCATTCTACAAACAAACTGAAGGCACCCCAATGGGTTCTCCCTCATCTCCGGTTGTGGCCAACATTTGAATGGAAAAATTTTAGACGGACGCCATCCAGGCATCCACTCTACGCCCGTCTTTGTGGAAGACGTACGTGGATGACACGTTTGTCATCTGGCCACATGGCCGACCAGCTCTGAAATAATTCCTCAACCACATCAATTCCATACACCCAGCAAACAAATTCACTATGGAGATAGAAAAAGATGGCATGAGACCAGATGGCTCAATGAGCCACTCTGTCTACACGAAAGTAAACCTGATTCCCACCACCATCCATCCCAGAAAAATGCCCTCATCAAAACGCTACACCATAGAGCTCAATGTATCCCCGACCATGAACACCTGACCAGTGAACTCAAGCACGTACACCAAGCTCTCAAGGCGAATGGATATTCTGACTACACTATCCACAAAGCCATCACCCCAACCGTGAAGGAGCCATCTGAGGATCCAATCAAAACCATCACCTTGCCATACATAGCAGGGGTAACCAAAAATATTTCCAAAATAATGAACAAACACAAGATCCAGGTTCGATTTAACACAGTGCATAAAATTTGTGACCTGATCCCATCTGTGAAGGACAAAATTCCTGACATGCAATATCCCGACGTCTACAAACTAAGCTGTATTTGTAGCAGCAGTTACATTGGGGAAACTAAGCAACATGTCTCTGACCGTGTTCTTGAACATAAGGCAGATCTCAAACACGACAGGACCAATACTTCTGTCGTGGCTGATCATTACTTTAATGCAGCTGGCTCACATGAAATTGATTTCTCTAAGACAATGGTACTTTCCAAGCCGACTGACTATCAACAAAGATTCGTTCACGAAGCCATCCATATATACAGACACAGTCACAATTTCAACCGAGACGACGGTTTTAAACCCAGCAATCATTGGAAAGATGTCATCAACCACTTTGGGTCATGACTTATGTTTTCTTGTCAACCTTTACCGTCAGTAGTGTGGATGTGTGGAGCGAGTTGAAATGCCCCCCCCATCTCTACCCCCTGCTCCCCCCCTATTTCTGACCCCCCCCTCCACCATCCTCTCCCCCTATCTCTGCCCCCTTCCTCCCCCCCATTGTCTGCTCCTACATTACCGCTGGCTGACTGGCTACCCCGCCCATGCTGGTTGCGCTGCACAAGCTCCTGCATTAGCGTGTTGCTTGCGCAGCTCTCGTCCCCCGCCCACTCACTTTGGAACCCTTATACATTTGGAGGCTTGCCGCCTCTTTTCTCTCCGCCTGATGAAGAACACTTGTATTGTGATAGAAACGTCTTAGGTTTTTTGTATTTATTCTTTTTAATTTATTTATAATTTTATTTTACTATTTTTATTTTTTATTTTCATTGTGTTTTTTTGCTTTCATAATATTTAATTCATCATTATTTTTATTATTTTTTAAAAAAATGTATTAAAATTTTCTTATTTATATTTTTCTATCTACGTGATTTTACCAAAAGAACCAAGAATATGCTCCTGAAATGTGTCCCCGAATACAATGCCATCGTCCAGGTAAATGAGGCACAAGTCCCATTGAAGACCTGCCAAGACCATTTCCATAAGCTGCTGGAATGTGGCAGAAGCCGATTGCAGCCCCATAGGGAGGCAATTAACTTGGAACAATCCTTGGGGTATATTCTTAGTTTTTTCGGTAAAGTCACATGGTTTTAGGCTTGGATTCTTCATCCAAAGGCAAGTGCCAAAATCCGGACAACAAATCGAGGGTTAAAAAGAACCGTGTACACAACAAAGCATCCAAGGAGTCATCCATCCAAGGGAGTGGATATGCGTCCGCCACAGAAAATGTGTTCTGCTTGCGGAAATCAATGCAAAATCGCAGACTCCCATAAAATGGAAGCCCCCCATGGGCTGATAGAGGGGGAAATAATGTCCGCACCCCGGGATGGTGAAGACGGAGACGACAACGAGGACATGGTGATGACGACGAGATGGCGATGACAATGGTCTTGAACAACCATGACGGGGATTCCACTTCCTGCACCAGCCCCGAGCAATGCAATGGTGTAGTCATAGCAGGATACCACCGCAGTCAGTATGCAATGCTGAAGTCATAGCAGGATACCACTGCAGTCAGTATGCAATGCTGTAGTCATAGCAGGATACCACAACAGTCAGCATGCAATGCTGTAGTCATAGCAGGATACCACTACAGTCAGTATGCAATGCTGTAGTCATAGCAGGATACCACCACAGTCAGCATGCAATGGTGTAGTCATAGCAGGATACCACCACAGTCAGCATGCAATGCTGTAGTCATAGCAGGATACCACCAGTCAGCAAGCAATGCTGTAGTCATAGCACGATACCACCACAGTCAGCATGCAATGCTGTAGTCATAGCAGGATACAACCACAGTCAGCATCACAATGCTGTAGTCATAGCAGGATACCACCAGTCAGCATGCAATGCTGTAGTCATAGCCGGATACCACCACAGTCAGTATGCAATGCTGTAGTCATAGCAGAATACCACCACAGTCAGTATGCAATGCTGTAGTCATAGCAGGATACCACCATAGTCAGCATGCACTGCTATAGTCATAGCAGGATACAACCACAGTCAGCATGCAATGCTGTAGTCATAGCAGAATACCACCACAGTCAGCATGCAATGTTGTAGTCATAGCAGGATACCACCACAGTCAGCAAGCAATGCTGTAGTCATAGCAGGATACCACCACAGTCAGAATGCAATGCTGTAGTCATAGCAGGATACCACCACAGTCAGTATGCAATGCTGTCATCATAGCAGGTCTCACCACAGTCAGTATGCACTGGTGTAATCATAGCAGGTACCACAACAATATGCACTGCTGTAATCATAGCAGGTACCACCAGTCAGTATGCACTGCTGTAATCATAGCAGGTACCACAGTCAGTATGCACTGCTGTAATCATAGCAGGATACCACCACCGTCAGCATGCAATACTGTAGTCATAGCAGGAAACCACCAGTCAGCATCCAATGCTGTAGTCATAGCAGGAGACCACCGCAGTCAGTATGCAATGCTGTAGTCATAGCAGGATACCACCACTGTCAGTATGCAATGCTGTAGTCATAGCAGGATACCACCACAGTCAGTATGCAATGCTGTAGTCATAGAAGGACACCACCAGTCAGCATGCAATGCTGTAGTCATAGCAGGATAACACCAGTCAGGATGGAATGCTGTAGTCATAGCAGGATATTACCATAGTCAGCATGCACTGCTATAGTCATAGCAGGATACAACCACAGTCAGCATGCAATGCTGATGTCATAGCAGGATACAACGGCAGTCAGCATGCAATGCTGTAGTCATAGCAGGATACCACCGCAGTCAGTATGCAATGCTGAAGTCATAGCAGGATACCACCACAGTCAGCATGCAATGCTGTAGTCATAGCAGGATACCACCACAGTCAGCATACAATGCTGTAGTCATAGCAGGATACCACCACAGTCAGCATGTAATGCTGTAGTCAAAGCAGGATACCACCACAGTCAGCATACAATGCTGTAGTCATAGCAGGATACCACCAAAGTCAGCATGCAATGCTTGAGTCATAGCAGGAAATGACCTCAGTCAGCATGCAATGCTGTAGTCATAGCAGGATACCACCACAGTCAGCAAGCAATGCTGTAGTCATAGCAGGATACCACCACAGTCAGCATGCAATGCTGTAGTCATTGCAGGATACCACCACAGTCAGCATGCAATGCTGTAGTCATAGCAGGATACCACCACAGTCAGCATGCAATGCTGTAGTCACAGCAGGATACCACCACAGTGAGCATGCACTGCTATAGTCATAGCAGGATACAACCACAGTCAGCATGCAATGCTGTAGTCATAGCAGGATACAACCACAGTCATCATGCAATGCTGTAGTCATAGCAGGATACCACCACAGTCAGTATGCAATGCTGTAGTCATAGCAGGATACCACCACAGTCAGCATGCAATGCTGTAGTCATAGCAGGATACCACCACAGTCAGCATGCAATGCTGTAGTCAAAGCAGGATACAACCACAGTCAACATGTAATGCTGTAGTCATAGCAGGATACCACCACAGTCAGTATGCAATGCTGTCATCATAGCAGGTCCCACCACAGTCAGTATGCACTGCTGTAATCATAGCAGGTACCACGACAATATGCACTGCTGTAATCATAGCAGGTACCACAACAGCAGTTTCCACTGCTGTAATCATAGCAGGTACCACCAGTCAGTATGCACTGCTGTAATCATAGCAGGTACCACAGTAAGTATGCACTGCTGTAATCATAGCAGCATACCACCACCGTTAGCATGCAATACTGTAGTCATAGCAGGAAACCACCAGTCAGCATGCAATGCTGTAGTCATAGCAGTAGACCACCGCAGTCAGTATGCAATGCTGTAGTCATAGCAGGATACCACCACTGTCAGTATGCAATGCTGTAGTCATAGCAGGATACCACCACAGTCAGTATGCAATGCTGTAGTCATAGCAGGACACCACCAGTCAGCATGCAATGCTGTAGTCAAAGCAGGATACCACCACAGTCAGGATGCAATGCTGTAATCATAGCAGGATACCACCACAGTCAGTATGCAATGCTGTAGTCATAGCAGGATATCACCATAGTCAGCATGTACTGCTATAGTCATTGCAGGATACAACCACAGTCAGCATGCAATGCTGAAGTCAAAGCAGGATACAACGGCAGACAGCATGCAATGCTGTAGTCATAGCAGGATACCACCGCAGTCAGTATGCAATGCTGTAGTCATAGCAGGATACCACTACCGTCAGTATGCAATGCTGTAGTCATAGCAGGATACCACCACAGTCAGCATGCGATGCTGTAGTCATAGCAGGATACCACCACCGTCAGTATGCAATGCTGTAGTCACAGCAGGATACCACCACAGTCAGCATGCAATGCTGTAGTCATAGCAGGATACCACCACAGTCAGCATGTAATGCTGTAGTCATAGCAGGATACCACCACAGTCAGCATACAATGCTGTAGTCATAGCAGGATACCACCACAGTCAGCATGCAATGCTTGAGTCATAGCAGGAAACGACCACAGTCAGCATGCAATGCTGTAGTCATAGCAGGATACCACAACAGTCAGCACGCAATGCTGTAGTCATAGCAGGAAACGACCACAGTCAGCATGCAATGCTGTAGTCATAGCAGGATACCACAACAGTCAGCACGCAATGCTGTAGTCATAGCAGGATACCACCACAGTCAGCATGCAATGCTGTAGTCATAGCAGGATACCACCACAGTCAGTATCACAATGCTGTAGTCATAGCAGGATACCACCATAGTCAGCATGCACTGCTATAGTCATAGCAGGATACCACCACAGTCAGCATGCAATGCTGTAGTCATAGCAGGATATAACTACAGTCAGCATGCAATGCTGTAGTCATAGCAGGATACCACAGCAGTCAGTATGCAATGCTGAAGTTATAGAAGGATACCACTGCAGTCAGTATGCAATGCTGTAGTCATAGCAGGATACCACCACAGTCAGCATGCAATGCTGTAGTCATAGCAGGATACCACCACAGTCAGCATACAATGCTGTAGTCATAGCACAATACCACCACAGTCAGCATGCAATGCTGTAGTCATAGCAGGATGCAACCACAGTCAGCATCACAATGCTGTAGTCATAGCAGGATACCACCACAGTCAGTATGCAATGCTGTAGTCATAGCAGGATACCACTACCGTCAGTATGCAATGCTGTAGTCATAGCAGGATACCACCACAGTCAGCATGCGATGCTGTAGTCATAGCAGGATACCACTACCGTCAGTATGCAATGCTGTAGTCATAGCAGGATACCACCACAGTCAGCATGCAATGCTGTAGTCATAGCAGGATACCACCACCGTCAGTATGCAATGCTGTAGTCATAGCAGGATACCACCACAGTCAGCATGCAATGCTGTAGTCATAGCAGGATACCACCACAGTCAGCATGTAATGCTGTAGTCATAGCAGGATACCACCACAGTCAGCATACAATGCTGTAGTCATAGCAGGATACCACCACAGTTAGCATGCAATGCTTGAGTCATAGCAGGAAACGACCACAGTCAGCATGCAATACTGTAGTCATAGCAGAATACCACCACAGTCAGCACGCAATGCTGTAGTCATAGCAGGATACCACCACAGTCAGCATGCAATGCTGTAGTCATAGCAGGATACCACCACAGTCAGTATCACAATGCTGTAGTCATAGCAGGATACCACCATAGTCAGCATGCACTGCTATAGTCATAGCAGGATACCACCACAGTCAGCATGCAATGCTGTAGTCATAGCATGATACAACTACAGTCAGCATGCAATGCTGTAGTCATAGCAGGATACCACAGCAGTCAGTATGCAATGCTGAAGTTATAGAAGGATACCACCACAGTCAGCATGCAATGCTGTAGTCATAGCAGAATACCACCACAGTCAGCATGCAATGCTGTAGTCATAGCAGGATACCACCACAGTCAGCATACAATGCTGTAGTCATAGCACGATACCACCACAGTCAGCATGCAATGCTGTAGTCAAAGCAGGATACAACCACAGTCAGCATCACAATGCTGTAGTCATAGCAGGATACAACCACAGTCAGCATCACAATGCTGTAGTCATAGCAGGATACCACCACAGTCAGCATGCAATGCTGTAGTCATTGCAGGATACCATCACAGTCAGCATGCAATGCTGTAGTCATAGCAGGATACCACCACAGTCAGCATGCAATGCTGTAGTCATAGCAGGATACCACCACAGTCAGCAAGCAATGCTGTAGTCAAAGCAGGATACAACCACAGTCAGCATGCAATGCTGTAGTCATAGCAGGATACCACCACAGTCAGTATGCAATGCTGTCATCATAGCAGGTCCCACCACAGTCAGAATGCACTGCTGTAATCATAGCAGGTACCACGACAATATGCACTGCTGTAATCATAGCAGGTACCACAACAGCAGTTTCCACTGCTGTAATCATAGCAGGTACCACCAGTCAGTATGCACTGCTGTAATCATAGCAGGTACCACAGTAAGTATGCACTGCTGTAATCATAGCAGGATACCACCACCGTCAGCATGCAATACTGTAGTCATAGCAGGAAACCACCAGTCAGCATGCAATGCTGTAGTCATAGCAGGAGACCACCGCAGTCAGTATGCAATGCTGTAGTCATAGCAGGATACCACCACTGTCAGTATGCAATGATGTAGTCATAGCAGATACCACCACAGTCAGTATGCAATGCTGTAGTCATAGCAGGACACCACCAGTCAGCATGCAATGCTGTAGTCAAAGCAGGATACCACCACAGTCAGGATGCAATGCTGTAATCATAGCAGGATACCACCACAGTCAGTATGCAATGCTGTAGTCATAGCAGGATATCACCATAGTCCCCATGCACTGCTATAGTCATAGCAGGATACAACCACAGTCAGCATGCAATGCTGAAGTCATAGCAGGATACAACGGCAGTCAGCATGCAATGCTGTAGTCATAGCAGGATACCACCGCAGTCAGTATGCAATGCTGTAGTTATAGCAGGATACCACTACCGTCAGTATGCAATGCTGTAGTCATAGCAGGATACCACCACAGTCAGCATGCGATGCTGTAGTCATAGCAGGATACCACCACCGGCAGTATGCAATGCTGTAGTCATAGCAGGATACCACCACAGTCAGCATGCAATGCTGTAGTCATAGCAGGATACCACCACAGTCAGCATACAATGCTGTAGTCATAGCAGGATACCACCACCGTCAGCATGCAATGCTTGAGTCATAGCAGGAAACGACCACAGTCAGCATGCAATGCTGTAGTCATAGCAGGATACCACCACAGTCAGCACGCAATGCTGTAGTCATAGCAGGATACCACCACAGTCAGCATGCAATGCTGTAGTCATAGCAGGATATCACCACAGTCAGCATCACAATGCTGTAGTCATAGCAGGATACCACCATAGTCAGCATGCACTGCTATAGTCATAGCAGGTTACCACCACAGTCAGCATGCAATGCTGTAGTCATAGCAGGATACAACTACAGTCAGCATGCAATGCTGTAGTCATAGCAGGATACCACCGCAGTCAGTATGCAATGCTGAAGTTATAGAAGGATACCACTGCAGTCAGTATGCAATGCTGTAGTCATAGCAGGATACCACCACAGTGAGCATGCAATGCTGTAGTCATAGCAGGATACCACCAGTCAGCAAGCAATGCTGTAGTCATAGCACGATACCACCACAGTCAGCATGCAATGCTGTAGTCATAGCAGGATACAACCACAGTCAGCATCACAATGCTGTAGTCATAGCAGGATACCACCAGTCAGCATGCAATGCTGTAGTCATAGCCGGATACCACCACAGTCAGTATGCAATGCTGTAGTCATAGCAGAATACCACCACAGTCAGTATGCAAGGCTGTAGTCATAGCAGGATACCACCATAGTCAGCATGCACTCATATAGTCATAGCAGGATACAACCACAGTCAGCATGCAATGCTATAGTCATAGCAGGATACCACCACAGTCAGCATGCAATGTTGTAGTCATAGCAGGATACCACCACAGTCAGCAAGCAATGCTGTAGTCATAGCAGGATACCACCACAGTCAGCAAGCAATGCTGTAGTCATAGCAGGATACCACCACAGTCAGCATACAATGCTGTAGTCATAGCAGGATACCACCACAGTCAGTATGCAATGCTGTCATCATAGCAGGTCCCACCACAGTCAGTATGCACTGGTGTAATCATAGCAGGTACCACAGTCAGTATGCACTGCTGTAATCATAGCAGGATACCACCACCGTCAGCATGCAATACTGTAGTCATAGCAGGAAAACACCAGTCAGCATCCAATGCTGTAGTCATAGCAGGAGACCACCACAGTCAGTATGCAATGCTGTAGTTATAGCAGGATACCACCACTGTCAGTATGCAATGCTGTAGTCATAGCAGGATACCACCACAGTCAGGATGCAATGCTGTAGTCATAGCAGGACACCACCAGTCAGCATGCAATGCTGTAGTCATAGCAGGATAACACCAGTCAGGATGCAATGCTGTAGTCATAGCAGGATATTACCATAGTCAGCATGCACTGCTATAGTCATAGCAGGATACAACCACAGTCAGCATGCAATGCTGAAGTCATAGCAGGATACAACGGCAGTCATCATGCAATGCTGTAGTCATAGCAGGATACCACCGCAGTCAGTATGCAATGCTGAAGTCATAGCAGGATACCACCACAGTCAGCATGCAATGCTGTAGTCATAGCAGGATACCACCACCGTCAGTATGCAATGTTGTAGTCATAGCAGGATACCACCACAGTCTGCATGCAATGCTGTAGTCATAGCAGGATACGACCACAGTCAGCATGTAATGCTGTAGTCATAGCAGGATACCACCACAGTCAGCATACAATGCTGTAGTCATAGCAGGATACCACCAAAGTCAGCATGCAATGCTTGAGTCATAGCAGGAAACGACCACAGTCAGCATGCAATGCTGTAGTCATAGCAGGATACCACCACAGTCAGCAAGCAATGCTGTAGTCATAGCAGGATACCACCACAGTCAGCATGCAATGCTGTAGTCATAGCAGGATACCACCACAGTCAGCATGCAATGCTGTAGTCATAGCAGGATACCACCACAGTCAGCATGCAATGCTGTAGTCACAGCAGGATACCACCACAGTCAGCATGCAATGCTGTAGTCATAGCAGGATACCACCACAGTCAGCAAGCAATGCTGTAGTCATAGCAGGATACCACCACAGTCAGCATGCAATGCTGTAGTCATAGCAGGATACCACCACAGTCAGCATGCAATGCTGTAGTCATAGCAGGATACCACCACAGTCAGCATGCAATGCTGTAGTCACAGCAGGATACCACCACAGTGAGCATGCACTGCTATAGTCATAGCAGGATACAACCACAGTCAGCAAGCAATGCTGTAGTCATAGCAGGATACAACCACAGTCATCATGCAATGCTGTAGTCATAGCAGGATACCACCGCAGTCAGTATGCAATGCTGTAGTCATATCAGGATACCACCACAGTCAGCATGCAATGCTGTAGTCATAGCAGGATACCACCACAGTCAGCATGCAATGCTGTAGTCAAAGCAGGATACCACCGCAGTCAGTATGCAATGCTGATGTCATAGCAGGATACCACCACAGTCAGCATGCAATGCTGTAGTCACAGCAGGATACCACCACAGTGAGCATGCACTGCTATAGTCATAGCAGGATACAACCACAGTCAGCAAGCAATGCTGTAGTCATAGCAGGATACAACCACAGTCATCATGCAATGCTGTAGTCATAGCAGGATACCACCGCAGTCAGTATGCAATGCTGTAGTCATATCAGGATACCACCACAGTCAGCATGCAATGCTGTAGTCATAGCAGGATACCACCACAGTCAGCATGCAATGCTGTAGTCAAAGCAGGATACCACCGCAGTCAGTATGCAATGCTGATGTCATAGCAGGATACCACTGCAGTCAGTATGCAATGCTGTAGTCATAGCAGGATACCACCACAGTCAGCATGCAATGCTGTAGTCATAGCAGGATACCACCACAGTCAGCATCACAATGCTGTAATCATAGCAGGATACCACCATAGTCAGCATGCACTGCTATAGTCATAGCACGATACCACCACAGTCAGCATGCAATGCTGTAGTCATAGCAGGATACAACTACAGTCAGCATGCAATGCTGTAGTCATAGCAGGATACCACCGCAGTCAGTATGCAATGCTGAAGTTATAGAAGGATACCACTGCAGTCAGTATGCAATGCTGTAGTCATAGCAGGATACCACCACAGTCAGCATGAAATGCTGTAGTCATAGCAGGATACCACCACAGTCAGCATGCAATGCTGTAGTCATAGCAGGATACCTCCACAGTGAGCATGCACTGCTATAGTCATAGCAGGATACAACCACAGTCAGCATGCAATGCTGTAGTCATAGCAGGATACCACCACAGTCAGCAAGCAATGCTGTAGTCATAGCAGGATACATCCACAGTCAGCATGCAATGCTGTAGTCATAGCAGGATACCACCACAGTCAGCATACAATGCTGTAGTCATAGCAGGATACAACCACAGTCAGCATGCAATGCTGTAGTCATAGCAGGTTACCACCACAGTCAGTATGCAATGCTGTCATCATAGCAGGTCCCACCACAGTCAGTATGCACTGCTGTAATCATAGCAGGTACCACGACAATATGCAGTGCTGTAATCATAGCAGGTACCACAACAGCAGTTTCCACTGCTGTAATCATAGCAGGTACCACCAGTCAGTATGCACTGCTGTAATCATAGCAGGTACCACAGTAAGTATGCACTGCTGTAATCATAGCAGGATACCACCACCGTCAGCATGCAATACTGTAGTCATAGCAGGAAACCACCAGTCAGCATGCAATGCTGTAGTCATAGCAGGAGACCACCACAGTCAGCATGCAATGCTGTAGTCATAGCAGGATACCACCACAGTCAGCATGCAATGCTGTAGTCATAGCAGGATACCACCACAGTCAGCATGCAATGCTGTAGTCACAGCAGGATACCACCACAGTCAGCATGCAATGCTGTAGTCATAGCAGGATACCACCACAGTCAGCAAGCAATGCTGTAGTCATAGCAGGATACCACCACAGTCAGCATGCAATGCTGTAGTCATAGCAGGATACCACCACAGTCAGCATGCAATGCTGTAGTCATAGCAGGATACCACCACAGTCAGCATGCAATGCTGTAGTCACAGCAGGATACCACCACAGTGAGCATGCACTGCTATAGTCATAGCAGGATACAACCACAGTCAGCAAGCAATGCTGTAGTCATAGCAGGATACAACCACAGTCATCATGCAATGCTGTAGTCATAGCAGGATACCACCGCAGTCAGTATGCA
Source organism: Petromyzon marinus (assembly GCF_048934315.1). Taxonomy (NCBI): domain Eukaryota; kingdom Metazoa; phylum Chordata; class Hyperoartia; order Petromyzontiformes; family Petromyzontidae; genus Petromyzon; species Petromyzon marinus. The sequence goes on from NW_027423221.1 coordinate 45,024, forward strand.
ATGCTGTAGTCATATCAGGATACCACCACAGTCAGCATGCAATGCTGTAGTCATAGCAGGATACCACCACAGTCAGCATGCAATGCTGTAGTCAAAGCAGGATACCACCGCAGTCAGTATGCAATGCTGATGTCATAGCAGGATACCACCACAGTCAGCATGCAATGCTGTAGTCACAGCAGGATACCACCACAGTGAGCATGCACTGCTATAGTCATAGCAGGATACAACCACAGTCAGCAAGCAATGCTGTAGTCATAGCAGGATACAACCACAGTCATCATGCAATGCTGTAGTCATAGCAGGATACCACCGCAGTCAGTATGCAATGCTGTAGTCATATCAGGATACCACCACAGTCAGCATGCAATGCTGTAGTCATAGCAGGATACCACCACAGTCAGCATGCAATGCTGTAGTCAAAGCAGGATACCACCGCAGTCAGTATGCAATGCTGATGTCATAGCAGGATACCACTGCAGTCAGTATGCAATGCTGTAGTCATAGCAGGATACCACCACAGTCAGCATGCAATGCTGTAGTCATAGCAGGATACCACCACAGTCAGCATCACAATGCTGTAGTCATAGCAGGATACCACCATAGTCAGCATGCACTGCTATAGTCATAGCACGATACCACCACAGTCAGCATGCAATGCTGTAGTCATAGCAGGATACAACTACAGTCAGCATGCAATGCTGTAGTCATAGCAGGATACCACCGCAGTCAGTATGCAATGCTGAAGTTATAGAAGGATACCACTGCAGTCAGTATGCAATGCTGTAGTCATAGCAGGATACCACCACAGTCAGCATGAAATGCTGTAGTCATAGCAGGATACCACCACAGTCAGCATGCAATGCTGTAGTCATAGCAGGATACCTCCACAGTGAGCATGCACTGCTATAGTCATAGCAGGATACAACCACAGTCAGCATGCAATGCTGTAGTCATAGCAGGATACCACCACAGTCAGCAAGCAATGCTGTAGTCATAGCAGGATACATCCACAGTCAGCATGCAATGCTGTAGTCATAGCAGGATACCACCACAGTCAGCATACAATGCTGTAGTCATAGCAGGATACAACCACAGTCAGCATGCAATGCTGTAGTCATAGCAGGTTACCACCACAGTCAGTATGCAATGCTGTCATCATAGCAGGTCCCACCACAGTCAGTATGCACTGCTGTAATCATAGCAGGTACCACGACAATATGCAGTGCTGTAATCATAGCAGGTACCACAACAGCAGTTTCCACTGCTGTAATCATAGCAGGTACCACAGTAAGTATGCACTGCTGTAATCATAGCAGGATACCACCACCGTCAGCATGCAATACTGTAGTCATAGCAGGAAACCACCAGTCAGCATGCAATGCTGTAGTCATAGCAGGAGACCACCGCAGTCAGTATGCAATGCTGTAGTCATAGCAGGATACCACCACTGTCAGTATGCAATGCTGTAGTCATAGCAGGATACCACCACAGTCAGTATGCAATGCTGTAGTCATAGCAGGACACCACCAGTCAGCATGCAATGCTGTAGTCATAGCAGGATAGTACCACAGTCAGGATGCAATGCTGTAATCACAGCAGGATACCACCACAGTCAGTATGCAATGCTGTAGTCATAGCAGGATATCACCATAGTCAGCATGCACTGCTATAGTCATAGCAGGATACAACCACAGTCAGCATGCAATGTTGAAGTCATAGCAGGATACAACGGCAGTCAGCATTTAATGCTGTAGTCATAGCAGGATACCACCGCAGTCAGTATGCAATGCTGTAGTCATAGCAGGATACCACTACCGTCAGTATGCAATGCTGTAGTCATAGCAGGATACCACCACAGTCAGCATGCGATGCTGTAGTCATAGCAGGATACCACCACCGTCAGTATGCAATGCTCTAGTCATAGCAGGATACCACCACAGTCAGCATGTAATGCTGTAGTCATAGCAGGATACCACCACAGTCAGCATACAATGCTGTAGTCATAGCAGGATACCACCACAGTCAGCATGCAATGTTTGAGTCATAGCAGGAAACGACGACAGTCAGCATGCAATGCTGTAGTCATAGCAGGTTACCACCACAGTCAGAACGCAATGCTGTAGTCATAGCAGGATACCACCACAGTCAGCATGCAATGCTGTAATCATAGCAGGATACCACCACAGTCAGCATCGCAATGCTGTAGTCATAGCAGGATACCACCATAGTCAGCATGCACTGCTATAGTCATAACAGGATACCACCACAGTCAGCATGCAATGCTGTAGTCATAGCAGGATACAACTACAGTCAGCATGCAATGCTGTAGTCATAGCTGGATACCACCACAGTCAGTATGCAATGCTGAAGTTATAGAAGGATACCACTGCAGTCAGTATGCAATGCTGTAGTCATAGCAGGATACCACCACAGTGAGCATGCACAGCTATAGTCATAGCAGGATACAACCACAGTCAGCATGCAATGCTGTAGTCATAGCAGGATACCACCACAGTCAGCATGCAATGCTGTAGTCATAGCAGGATACATCCACAGTCAGCATGCAATGCTGTAGTCATAGCAGGATACCACCACAGTCAGCATACAATGCTGTAGTCATAGCAGGATACAACCACAGTCAGCATGCAATGCTGTAGTCATAGCAGGATACCACCACAGTCAGTATGCAATGCTGTCATCATAGCAGGTCCCACCACAGTCAGTATGCACTGCTGTAATCATAGCAGGTACCACGACAATATGCAGTGCTGTAATCATAGCAGGTACCACAACAGCAGTTTCCACTGCTGTAATCATAGCAGGTACCACCAGTCAGTATGCACTGCTGTAATCATAGCAGGTACCACAGTAAGTATGCACTGCTGTAATCATAGCAGGATACCACCACCGTCAGCATGCAATACTGTAGTCATAGCAGGAAACCACCAGTCAGCATGCAATGCTGTAGTCATAGCAGGAGACCACCGCAGTCAGTATGCAATGCTGTAGTCATAGCAGGATACCACCACTGTCAGTATGCAATGCTGTAGTCATAGCAGGATACCACCACAGTCAGTATGCAATGCTGTAGTCATAGCAGGACACCACCAGTCAGCATGCAATGCTGTAGTCATAGCAGGATACTACCACAGTCAGGATGCAATGCTGTAATCACAGCAGGATACCACCACAGTCAGTATGCAATGCTGTAGTCATAGCAGGATATCACCATAGTCAGCATGCACTGCTATAGTCATAGCAGGATACAACCACAGTCAGCATGCAATGCTGAAGTCATAGCAGGATACAACGGCAGTCAGCATGCAATGCTGTAGTCATAGCAGGAGACCACCGCAGTCAGTATGCAATGCTGTAGTCATAGCAGGATACCACCACAGTCAGTATGCAATGCTGTAGTCATAGCAGGACACCACCAGTCAGCATGCAATGCTGTAGTCATAGCAGGATACTACCACAGTCAGCATGCAATGCTGTAGTCATAGCAGGATACCACCACAGTCAGCATGCAATGCTGTAGTCATAGCAGGATACCACCACAGTCAGCATGCAATGCTGTAGTCATAGCAGGATACCACCACAGTCAGCATGTAATGCTGTAGTCATAGCAGGATACCACCACAGTCAGCATACAATGCTGTAGTCATAGCAGGATACCACCAAAGTCAGCATGCAATGCTTGAGTCATAGCAGGAAACGACCACAGTCAGCATGCAATGCTGTAGTCATAGCAGGATACCACCACAGTCAGCAAGCAATGCTGTAGTCATAGCAGGATACCACCACAGTCAGCATGCAATGCTGTAGTCATTGCAGGATACCACCACAGTCAGCATGCAATGCTGTAGTCATAGCAGGATACAACCACAGTCATCATGCAATGCTGTAGTCATAGCAGGATACCACCGCAGTCAGTATGCAATGCTGTAGTCATAGCAGGATACCACCACAGTCAGCATGCAATGCTGTAGTCATAGCAGGATACCACCACAGTCAGCATGCAATGCTGTAGTCAAAGCAGGATACAACCACAGTCAGCATGCAATGCTGTAGTCATAGCAGGATACCACCACAGTCAGTATGCAATGCTGTCATCATAGCAGGATACCACCACAGTCAGTATGCAATGCTGTAGTCATAGCAGGATATCACCATAGTCAGCATGCACTGCTATAGTCATAGCAGGATACAACCACAGTCAGCATGCAATGCTGAAGTCATAGCAGGATACAACGGCAGTCAGCATGCAATGCTGTAGTCATAGCAGGAGACCACCGCAGTCAGTATGCAATGCTGTAGTCATAGCAGGATACCACCACAGTCAGTATGCAATGCTGTAGTCATAGCAGGACACCACCAGTCAGCATGCAATGCTGTAGTCATAGCAGGATACTACCACAGTCAGCATGCAATGCTGTAGTCATAGCAGGATACCACCACAGTCAGCATGCAATGCTGTAGTCATAGCAGGATACCACCACAGTCAGCATGCAATGCTGTAGTCATAGCAGGATACCACCACAGTCAGCATGCAATGCTGTAGTCAAAGCAGGATACAACCACAGTCAGCATGCAATGCTGTAGTCATAGCAGGATACCACCACAGTCAGTATGCAATGCTGTCATCATAGCAGGTCCCACCACAGTCAGTATGCACTGCTGTAATCATAGCAGGTACCACGACAATATGCACTGCTGTAATCATAGCAGGTACCACAACAGCAGTTTCCACTGCTGTAATCATAGCAGGTACCACCAGTCAGTATGCACTGCTGTAATCATAGCAGGTACCACAGTAAGTATGCACTGCTGTAATCATAGCAGGATACCACCACCGTCAGCATGCATTACTGTAGTCATAGGAGGAAACCACCAGTCAGCATGCAATGCTGTAGTCATAGCAGGAGACCACCGCATTCATTATGCAATGCTGTAGTCATAGCAGGATACCACCACTGTCAGTATGCAATGCTGTAGTCATAGCAGGACACCACCAGTCAGCATGCAATGCTGTAGTCAAAGCAGGATACCACCACAGTCAGTATGCAATGCTGTAATCATAGCAGAATACCACCACAGTCAGTATGCAATGCTGTAGTCATAGCAGGATATCACCATAGTCAGCATGCACTGCTATAGTCATAGCAGGATACAACCACAGTCAGCATGCAATGCTGAAGTCATAGCAGGATACAACGGCAGTCAGCATGCAATGCTGTAGTCATAGCAGGATACCAACGCAGTCAGAATGCAATGCTGTAGTCAAAGCAGGATACCACTACCGTCAGTATGCAATGCTGTAGTCATAGCAGGATGCCACCACAGTCAGCATGCAATGGTGTAGTCATAGCAGGATACCACCACCGTCAGTATGCAATGATGTAGTCATAGCAGGATACCACCACAGTCAGCATGTAATGCTGTAGTCATAGCAGGATACCTCCACAGTCAGCATACAATGCTGTAGTCATAGCAGGATACCACCACAGTCAGCATGCAATGCTTGAGTCATAGCAGGAAACGACCACAGTCAGCATGCAATGCTGTAGTCATAGCAGGATACCACCACAGTCAGCACGCAATGCTGTAGTCATAGCAGGATACCACAACAGTCAGCATGCAATGCTGTAGTCATAGCAGGATACCACCACAGTCAGTATGCAATGCTGTAGTCATAGCAGGACACCACCAGTCAGCATGCAATGCTGTAGTCATAGCAGGATACTACCACAGTCAGGATGCAATGCTGTAATCACAGCAGGATACCACCACAGTCAGTATGCAATGCTGTAGTCATAGCAGGATATCACCATAGTCAGCATGCACTGCTATAGTCATAGCAGGATACAACCACAGTCAGCATGCAATGCTGAAGTCATAGCAGGATACAACGGCAGTCAGCATGCAATGCTGTAGTCATAGCAGGAGACCACCGCAGTCAGTATGCAATGCTGTAGTCATAGCAGGATACCACCACAGTCAGTATGCAATGCTGTAGTCATAGCAGGACACCACCAGTCAGCATGCAATGCTGTAGTCATAGCAGGATACTACCACAGTCAGCATGCAATGCTGTAGTCATAGCAGGATACCACCACAGTCAGCATGCAATGCTGTAGTCATAGCAGGATACCACCACAGTCAGCATGCAATGCTGTAGTCATAGCAGGATACCACCACAGTCAGCATGTAATGCTGTAGTCATAGCAGGATACCACCACAGTCAGCATACAATGCTGTAGTCATAGCAGGATACCACCAAAGTCAGCATGCAATGCTTGAGTCATAGCAGGAAACGACCACAGTCAGCATGCAATGCTGTAGTCATAGCAGGATACCACCACAGTCAGCAAGCAATGCTGTAGTCATAGCAGGATACCACCACAGTCAGCATGCAATGCTGTAGTCATTGCAGGATACCACCACAGTCAGCATGCAATGCTGTAGTCATAGCAGGATACAACCACAGTCATCATGCAATGCTGTAGTCATAGCAGGATACCACCGCAGTCAGTATGCAATGCTGTAGTCATAGCAGGATACCACCACAGTCAGCATGCAATGCTGTAGTCATAGCAGGATACCACCACAGTCAGCATGCAATGCTGTAGTCAAAGCAGGATACAACCACAGTCAGCATGCAATGCTGTAGTCATAGCAGGATACCACCACAGTCAGTATGCAATGCTGTCATCATAGCAGGATACCACCACAGTCAGTATGCAATGCTGTAGTCATAGCAGGATATCACCATAGTCAGCATGCACTGCTATAGTCATAGCAGGATACAACCACAGTCAGCATGCAATGCTGAAGTCATAGCAGGATACAACGGCAGTCAGCATGCAATGCTGTAGTCATAGCAGGAGACCACCGCAGTCAGTATGCAATGCTGTAGTCATAGCAGGATACCACCACAGTCAGTATGCAATGCTGTAGTCATAGCAGGACACCACCAGTCAGCATGCAATGCTGTAGTCATAGCAGGATACTACCACAGTCAGCATGCAATGCTGTAGTCATAGCAGGATACCACCACAGTCAGCATGCAATGCTGTAGTCATAGCAGGATACCACCACAGTCAGCATGCAATGCTGTAGTCATAGCAGGATACCACCACAGTCAGCATGCAATGCTGTAGTCAAAGCAGGATACAACCACAGTCAGCATGCAATGCTGTAGTCATAGCAGGATACCACCACAGTCAGTATGCAATGCTGTCATCATAGCAGGTCCCACCACAGTCAGTATGCACTGCTGTAATCATAGCAGGTACCACGACAATATGCACTGCTGTAATCATAGCAGGTACCACAACAGCAGTTTCCACTGCTGTAATCATAGCAGGTACCACCAGTCAGTATGCACTGCTGTAATCATAGCAGGTACCACAGTGAGTATGCACTGCTGTAATCATAGCAGGATACCACCACCGTCAGCATGCATTACTGTAGTCATAGGAGGAAACCACCAGTCAGCATGCAATGCTGTAGTCATAGCAGGAGACCACCGCATTCATTATGCAATGCTGTAGTCATAGCAGGATACCACCACTGTCAGTATGCAATGCTGTAGTCATAGCAGGACACCACCAGTCAGCATGCAATGCTGTAGTCAAAGCAGGATACCACCACAGTCAGTATGCAATGCTGTAATCATAGCAGAATACCACCACAGTCAGTATGCAATGCTGTAGTCATAGCAGGATATCACCATAGTCAGCATGCACTGCTATAGTCATAGCAGGATACAACCACAGTCAGCATGCAATGCTGAAGTCATAGCAGGATACAACGGCAGTCAGCATGCAATGCTGTAGTCATAGCAGGATACCAACGCAGTCAGAATGCAATGCTGTAGTCAAAGCAGGATACCACTACCGTCAGTATGCAATGCTGTAGTCATAGCAGGATGCCACCACAGTCAGCATGCAATGGTGTAGTCATAGCAGGATACCACCACCGTCAGTATGCAATGATGTAGTCATAGCAGGATACCACCACAGTCAGCATGTAATGCTGTAGTCATAGCAGGATACCTCCACAGTCAGCATACAATGCTGTAGTCATAGCAGGATACCACCACAGTCAGCATGCAATGCTTGAGTCATAGCAGGAAACGACCACAGTCAGCATGCAATGCTGTAGTCATAGCAGGATACCACCACAGTCAGCACGCAATGCTGTAGTCATAGCAGGATACCACAACAGTCAGCATGCAATGCTGTAGTCATAGCAGGATACCACCACAGTCAGCATCACAATGCTGTAGTCATAGCAGGATACCACCATAGTCAGCATGCACTGCTATAGTCATAGCAGGATACCACCACAGTCAGCATGCAATGCTGTAGTCATAGCAGGATACAACTACAGTCAGCATGCAATGCTGTAGTCATAGCAGGATACCACCGCAGTCAGTATGCAATGCTGAAGTTATAGAAGGATACCACTGCAGTCAGTATGCAATGCTGTAGTCATAGCAGGATACCACCACAGTCAGCATGAAATGCTGTAGTCATAGCAGGATACCACCACAGTCAGCATGCAATGCTGTAGTCATAGCAGGATACCACTACAGTGAGCATGCACTGCTATAGTCATAGCAGGATACAACCACAGTCAGCATGCAATGCTCTAGTCATAGCAGGATACCACCACAGTCAGCATGCAATGCTGTAGTCATAGCAGGATACATCCACAGTCAGCATGCAATGCTGTAGTCATAGCAGGATACCACCACAGTCAGCATACAATGCTGTAGTCATAGCAGGATACAACCACAGTCAGCATGCAATGCTGTAGTCATAGCAGGATACCACCACAGTCAGTATGCAATGCTGTCATCATAGCAGGTCCCACCATAGTCAGTATGCACTGCTGTAATCATAGCAGGTACCACGACAATATGCAGTGCTGTAATCATAGCAGGTACCACAACAGCAGTTTCCACTGCTGTAATCATAGCAGGTACCACCAGTCAGTATGCACTGCTGTAATCATAGCAGGTACCACAGTAAGTATGCACTGCTGTAATCATATCAGGATACCACCACCGTCAGCATGCAATACTGTAGTCATAGCAGGAAACCACCAGTCAGCATGCAATGCTGTAGTCATAGCAGGAGACCACCGCAGTCAGTATGCAATGCTGTAGTCATAGCAGGATACCACCACTGTTAGTATGCAATGCTGTAGTCATAGCAGGATACTACCACAGTCAGTATGCAATGCTGTAGTCATAGCAGGATACCACCACAGTCAGCATGCAATGCTGTAGTCATAGCAGGATACCACCACAGTCAGCATGCAATGCTGTAGTCATAGCAGGATACCACCACAGTCAGCATGCAATGCTGTAGTCAAAGCAGGATACAACCACAGTCAGCATGCAATGCTGTAGTCATAGCAGGATACCACCACAGTCAGTATGCAATGCTGTCATCATAGCAGGTCCCACCACAGTCAGTATGCACTGCTGTAATCATAGCAGGTACCACGACAATATGCACTGCTGTAATCATAGCAGGTACCACAACAGCAGTTTCCACTGCTGTAATCATAGCAGGTACCACCAGTCAGTATGCACTGCTGTAATCATAGCAGGTACCACAGTAAGTATGCACTGCTGTAATCATAGCAGGATACCACCACCGTCAGCATGCATTACTGTAGTCATAGGAGGAAACCACCAGTCAGCATGCAATGCTGTAGTCATAGCAGGAGACCACCGCATTCATTATGCAATGCTGTAGTCATAGCAGGATACCACCACTGTCAGTATGCAATGCTGTAGTCAAAGCAGGACACCACCAGTCAGCATGCAATGCTGTAGTCAAAGCAGGATACCACCACCGTCAGTATGCAATGCTGTAATCATGGCAGAATACCACCACAGTCAGTATGCAATGCTGTAGTCATAGCAGGATATCACCATAGTCAGCATGCACTGCTATAGTCATAGCAGGATACAACCACAGTCAGCATGCAATGCTGAAGTCATAGCAGGATACAACGGCAGTCAGCATGCAATGCTGTAGTCATAGCAGGATACCAACGCAGTCAGAATGCAATGCTGTAGTCAAAGCAGGATACCACTACCGTCAGTATGCAATGCTGTAGTCATAGCAGGATGCCACCACAGTCAGCATGCAATGGTGTAGTCATAGCAGGATACCACCACCGTCAGTATGCAATGATGTAGTCATAGCAGGATACCACCACAGTCAGCATGTAATGCTGTAGTCATAGCAGGATACCTCCACAGTCAGCATACAATGCTGTAGTCATAGCAGGATACCACCACAGTCAGCATGCAATGCTTGAGTCATATCAGGAAACGACCACAGTCAGCATGCAATGCTGTAGTCATAGCAGGATACCACCACAGTCAGCACGCAATGCTGTAGTCATAGCAGGATACCACAACAGTCAGCATGCAATGCTGTAGTCATAGCAGGATACCACCACAGTCAGCATCACAATGCTGTAGTCATAGCAGGATACCACCATAGTCAGCATGCACTGCTATAGTCATAGCAGGATACCACCACAGTCAGCATGCAATGCTGTAGTCATAGCAGGATACAACTACAGTCAGCATGCAATGCTGTAGTCATAGCAGGATACCACCGCAGTCAGTATGCAATGCTGAAGTTATAGAAGGATACCACTGCAGTCAGTATGCAATGCTGTAGTCATAGCAGGATACCACCACAGTCAGCATGAAATGCTGTAGTCATAGCAGGATACCACCACAGTCAGCATGCAATGCTGTAGTCATAGCAGGATACCACTACAGTGAGCATGCACTGCTATAGTCATAGCAGGATACAACCACAGTCAGCATGCAATGCTCTAGTCATAGCAGGATACCACCACAGTCAGCATGCAATGCTGTAGTCATAGCAGGATACATCCACAGTCAGCATGCAATGCTGTAGTCATAGCAGGATACCACCACAGTCAGCATACAATGCTGTAGTCATAGCAGGATACAACCACAGTCAGCATGCAATGCTGTAGTCATAGCAGGATACCACCACAGTCAGTATGCAATGCTGTCATCATAGCAGGTCCCACCATAGTCAGTATGCACTGCTGTAATCATAGCAGGTACCACGACAATATGCAGTGCTGTAATCATAGCAGGTACCACAACAGCAGTTTCCACTGCTGTAATCATAGCAGGTACCACCAGTCAGTATGCACTGCTGTAATCATAGCAGGTACCACAGTAAGTATGCACTGCTGTAATCATATCAGGATACCACCACCGTCAGCATGCAATACTGTAGTCATAGCAGGAAACCACCAGTCAGCATGCAATGCTGTAGTCATAGCAGGAGACCACCGCAGTCAGTATGCAATGCTGTAGTCATAGCAGGATACCACCACTGTCAGTATGCAATGCTGTAGTCATAGCAGGATACTACCACAGTCAGTATGCAATGCTGTAGTCATAGCAGGATACCACCACAGTCAGCATGCAATGCTGTAGTCATAGCAGGATACCACCACAGTCAGCATGCAATGCTGTAGTCATAGCAGGATACCACCACAGTCAGCATGCAATGCTGTAGTCAAAGCAGGATACAACCACAGTCAGCATGCAATGCTGTAGTCATAGCAGGATACCACCACAGTCAGTATGCAATGCTGTCATCATAGCAGGTCCCACCACAGTCAGTATGCACTGCTGTAATCATAGCAGGTACCACGACAATATGCACTGCTGTAATCATAGCAGGTACCACAACAGCAGTTTCCACTGCTGTAATCATAGCAGGTACCACCAGTCAGTATGCACTGCTGTAATCATAGCAGGTACCACAGTAAGTATGCACTGCTGTAATCATAGCAGGATACCACCACCGTCAGCATGCATTACTGTAGTCATAGGAGGAAACCACCAGTCAGCATGCAATGCTGTAGTCATAGCAGGAGACCACCGCATTCATTATGCAATGCTGTAGTCATAGCAGGATACCACCACTGTCAGTATGCAATGCTGTAGTCAAAGCAGGACACCACCAGTCAGCATGCAATGCTGTAGTCAAAGCAGGATACCACCACAGTCAGTATGCAATGCTGTAATCATAGCAGAATACCACCACAGTCAGTATGCAATGCTGTAGTCATAGCAGGATATCACCATAGTCAGCATGCACTGCTATAGTCATAGCAGGATACAACCACAGTCAGCATGCAATGCTGAAGTCATAGCAGGATACAACGGCAGTCAGCATGCAATGCTGTAGTCATAGCAGGATACCAACGCAGTCAGAATGCAATGCTGTAGTCAAAGCAGGATACCACTACCGTCAGTATGCAATGCTGTAGTCATAGCAGGATGCCACCACAGTCAGCATGCAATGGTGTAGTCATAGCAGGATACCACCACCGTCAGTATGCAATGATGTAGTCATAGCAGGATACCACCACAGTCAGCATGTAATGCTGTAGTCATAGCAGGATACCTCCACAGTCAGCATACAATGCTGTAGTCATAGCAGGATACCACCACAGTCAGCATGCAATGCTTGAGTCATAGCAGGAAACGACCACAGTCAGCATGCAATGCTGTAGTCATAGCAGGATACCACCACAGTCAGCACGCAATGCTGTAGTCATAGCAGGATACCACAACAGTCAGCATGCAATGCTGTAGTCATAGCAGGATACCACCACAGTCAGCATCACAATGCTGTAGTCATAGCAGGATACCACCATAGTCAGCATGCACTGCTATAGTCATAGCAGGATACCACCACAGTCAGCATGCAATGCTGTAGTCATAGCAGGATACAACTACAGTCAGCATGCAATGCTGTAGTCATAGCAGGATACCACCGCAGTCAGTATGCAATGCTGAAGTTATAGAAGGATACCACTGCAGTCAGTATGCAATGCTGTAGTCATAGCAGGATACCACCACAGTCAGCATGAAATGCTGTAGTCATAGCAGGATACCACCACAGTCAGCATGCAATGCTGTAGTCATAGCAGGATACCACCACAGTGAGCATGCACTGCTATAGTCATAGCAGGATACAACCACAGTCAGCATGCAATGCTCTAGTCATAGCAGGATACCACCACAGTCAGCATGCAATGCTGTAGTCATAGCAGGATACATCCACAGTCAGCATGCAATGCTGTAGTCATAGCAGGATACCACCACAGTCAGCATACAATGCTGTAGTCATAGCAGGATACAACCACAGTCAGCATGCAATGCTGTAGTCATAGCAGGATACCACCACAGTCAGTATGCAATGCTGTCATCATAGCAGGTCCCACCATAGTCAGTATGACTGCTGTAATCATAGCAGGTACCACGACAATATGCAGTGCTGTAATCATAGCAGGTACCACAACCGCAGTTTCCACTGCTGTAATCATAGCAGGTACCACCAGTCAGTATGCACTGCTGTAATCATAGCAGGTACCACAGTAAGTATGCACTGCTGTAATCATATCAGGATACCACCACCGTCAGCATGCAATACTGTAGTCATAGCAGGAAACCACCAGTCAGCATGCAATGCTGTAGTCATAGCAGGAGACCACCGCAGTCAGTATGCAATGCTGTAGTCATAGCAGGATACCACCACTGTCAGTATGCAATGCTGTAGTCATAGCAGGATACCACCACAGTCAGCATGCAATGCTGTAGTCATAGCAGGACACCACCAGTCAGCATGCAATGCTGTAGTCATAGCAGGATACTACCACAGTCAGGATGCAATGCTGTAATCACAGCAGGATACCACCACAGTCAGTATGCAATGCTGTAGTCATAGCAGGATATCACCATAGTCAGCATGCACTGCTATAGTCATAGCAGGATACAACCACAGTCAGCATGCAATGCTGAAGTCATAGCAGGATACAACGGCAGTCAGCATGCAATGCTGTAGTCATAGCAGGATACCACCGCAGTCAGTATGCAATGCTGTAGTCATAGCAGGATACCACTACCGTCAGTATGCAATGCTGTAGTCATAGCAGGATACCACCACAGTCAGCATGCGATGCTATAGTCATAGCAGGATACCACCACCGTCAGTATGCAATGCTGTAGTCATAGCAGGATACCACCACAGTGAGCATGCACTGCTATAGTCATAGCAGGATACAACCACAGTCAGCATGCAATGCTCTAGTCATAGCAGGATACCACCACAGTCAGCATGCAATGCTGTAGTCATAGCAGGATACCACCGCAGTCAGTATGCAATGCTGTAGTCATATCAGGATACCACCACAGTCAGCATGCAATGCTGTAGTCATAGCAGGATACCACCACAGTCAGCATGCAATGCTGTAGTCAAAGCAGGATACCACCGCAGTCAGTATGCAATGCTGATGTCATAGCAGGATACCACTGCAGTCAGTATGCAATGCTGTAGTCATAGCAGGATACCACCACAGTCAGCATGCAATGCTGTAGTCATAGCAGGATACCACCACAGTCAGCATCACAATGTTGTAATCATAGCAGGATACCACCATAGTCAGCATGCACTGCTATAGTCATAGCACGATATCACCACAGTCAGCATGCAATGCTGTAGTCATAGCAGGATACAACTACAGTCAGCATGCAATGCTGTAGTCATAGCAGGATACCACCGCAGTCAGTATGCAATGCTGAAGTTATAGAAGGATACCACTGCAGTCAGTATGCAATGCTGTAGTCATAGCAGGATACCACCACAGTCAGCATGAAATGCTGTAGTCATAGCAGGATACCACCACAGTCAGCATGCAATGCTGTAGTCATAGCAGGATACCTCCACAGTGAGCATGCACTGCTATAGTCATAGCAGGATACAACCACAGTCAGCATGCAATGCTGTAGTCATAGCAGGATACCACCACAGTCAGCAAGCAATGCTGTAGTCATAGCAGGATACATCCACAGTCAGCATGCAATGCTGTAGTCATAGCAGGATACCACCACAGTCAGCATACAATGCTGTAGTCATAGCAGGATACAACCACAGTCAGCATGCAATGCTGTAGTCATAGCAGGTTACCACCACAGTCAGTATGCAATGCTGTCATCATAGCAGGTCCCACCACAGTCAGTATGCACTGCTGTAATCATAGCAGGTACCACGACAATATGCAGTGCTGTAATCATAGCAGGTACCACAACAGCAGTTTCCACTGCTGTAATCATAGCAGGTACCACCAGTCAGTATGCACTGCTGTAATCATAGCAGGTACCACAGTAAGTATGCACTGCTGTAATCATAGCAGGATACCACCACCGTCAGCATGCAATACTGTAGTCATAGCAGGAAACCACCAGTCAGCATGCAATGCTGTAGTCATAGCAGGAGACCACCGCAGTCAGCATGCAATGCTGTAGTCATAGCAGGATACCACCACAGTCAGCATGCAATGCTGTAGTCATAGCAGGATACCACCACAGTCAGCATGCAATGCTGTAGTCACAGCAGGATACCACCACAGTCAGCATGCAATGCTGTAGTCATAGCAGGATACCACCACAGTCAGCAAGCAATGCTGTAGTCATAGCAGGATACCACCACAGTCAGCATGCAATGCTGTAGTCATAGCAGGATACCACCACAGTCAGCATGCAATGCTGTAGTCATAGCAGGATACCACCACAGTCAGCATGCAATGCTGTAGTCACAGCAGGATACCACCACAGTGAGCATGCACTGCTATAGTCATAGCAGGATACAACCACAGTCAGCAAGCAATGCTGTAGTCATAGCAGGATACAACCACAGTCATCATGCAATGCTGTAGTCATAGCGGGATACCACCGCAGTCAGTATGCAATGCTGTAGTCATATCAGGATACCACCACAGTCAGCATGCAATGCTGTAGTCATAGCAGGATACCACCACAGTCAGCATGCAATGCTGTAGTCAAAGCAGGATACCACCGCAGTCAGTATGCAATGCTGATGTCATAGCAGGATACCACCACAGTCAGCATGCAATGCTGTAGTCACAGCAGGATACCACCACAGTGAGCATGCACTGCTATAGTCATAGCAGGATACAACCACAGTCAGCAAGCAATGCTGTAGTCATAGCAGGATACAACCACAGTCATCATGCAATGCTGTAGTCATAGCAGGATACCACCGCAGTCAGTATGCAATGCTGTAGTCATATCAGGATACCACCACAGTCAGCATGCAATGCTGTAGTCATAGCAGGATACCACCACAGTCAGCATGCAATGCTGTAGTCAAAGCAGGATACCACCGCAGTCAGTATGCAATGCTGATGTCATAGCAGGATACCACTGCAGTCAGTATGCAATGCTGTAGTCATAGCAGGATACCACCACAGTCAGCATGCAATGCTGTAGTCATAGCAGGATACCACCACAGTCAGCATCACAATGCTGTAGTCATAGCAGGATACCACCATAGTCAGCATGCACTGCTATAGTCATAGCACGATACCACCACAGTCAGCATGCAATGCTGTAGTCATAGCAGGATACAACTACAGTCAGCATGCAATGCTGTAGTCATAGCAGGATACCACCGCAGTCAGTATGCAATGCTGAAGTTATAGAAGGATACCACTGCAGTCAGTATGCAATGCTGTAGTCATAGCAGGATACCACCACAGTCAGCATGAAATGCTGTAGTCATAGCAGGATACCACCACAGTCAGCATGCAATGCTGTAGTCATAGCAGGATACCTCCACAGTGAGCATGCACTGCTATAGTCATAGCAGGATACAACCACAGTCAGCATGCAATGCTGTAGTCATAGCAGGATACCACCACAGTCAGCAAGCAATGCTGTAGTCATAGCAGGATACATCCACAGTCAGCATGCAATGCTGTAGTCATAGCAGGATACCACCACAGTCAGCATTCAATGCTGTAGTCATAGCAGGATACAACCACAGTCAGCATGCAATGCTGTAGTCATAGCAGGTTACCACCACAGTCAGTATGCAATGCTGTCATCATAGCAGGTCCCACCACAGTCAGTATGCACTGCTGTAATCATAGCAGGTACCACGACAATATGCAGTGCTGTAATCATAGCAGGTACCACAACAGCAGTTTCCACTGCTGTAATCATAGCAGGTGCCACCAGTCAGTATGCACTGCTGTAATCATAGCAGGTACCACAGTAAGTATGCACTGCTGTAATCATAGCAGGATACCACCACCGTCAGCATGCAATACTGTAGTCATAGCAGGAAACCACCAGTCAGCATGCAATGCTGTAGTCATAGCAGGAGACCACCGCAGTCAGTATGCAATGCTGTAGTCATAGCAGGATACCACCACTGTCAGTATGCAATGCTGTAGTCATAGCAGGATACCACCACAGTCAGTATGCAATGCTGTAGTCATAGCAGGACACCACCAGTCAGCATGCAATGCTGTAGTCATAGCAGGATAGTACCACAGTCAGGATGCAATGCTGTAATCACAGCAGGATACCACCACAGTCAGTATGCAATGCTGTAGTCATAGCAGGATATCACCATAGTCAGCATGCACTGCTATAGTCATAGCAGGATACAACCACAGTCAGCATGCAATGTTGAAGTCATAGCAGGATACAACGGCAGTCAGCATTTAATGCTGTAGTCATAGCAGGATACCACCGCAGTCAGTATGCAATGCTGTAGTCATAGCAGGATACCACTACCGTCAGTATGCAATGCTGTAGTCATAGCAGGATACCACCACAGTCAGCATGCGATGCTGTAGTCATAGCAGGATACCACCACCGTCAGTATGCAATGCTCTAGTCATAGCAGGATACCACCACAGTCAGCATGTAATGCTGTAGTCATAGCAGGATACCACCACAGTCAGCATACAATGCTGTAGTCATAGCAGGATACCACCACAGTCAGCATGCAATGCTTGAGTCATAGCAGGAAACGACGACAGTCAGCATGCAATGCTGTAGTCATAGCAGGTTACCACCACAGTCAGAACGCAATGCTGTAGTCATAGCAGGATACCACCACAGTCAGCATGCAATGCTGTAATCATAGCAGGATACCACCACAGTCAGCATCGCAATGCTGTAGTCATAGCAGGATACCACCATAGTCAGCATGCACTGCTATAGTCATAACAGGATACCACCACAGTCAGCATGCAATGCTGTAGTCATAGCAGGATACAACTACAGTCAGCATGCAATGCTGTAGTCATAGCTGGATACCACCACAGTCAGTATGCAATGCTGAAGTTATAGAAGGATACCACTGCAGTCAGTATGCAATGCTGTAGTCATAGCAGGATACCACCACAGTGAGCATGCACAGCTATAGTCATAGCAGGATACAACCACAGTCAGCATGCAATGCTGTAGTCATAGCAGGATACCACCACAGTCAGCATGCAATGCTGTAGTCATAGCAGGATACATCCACAGTCAGCATGCAATGCTGTAGTCATAGCAGGATACCACCACAGTCAGCATACAATGCTGTAGTCATAGCAGGATACAACCACAGTCAGCATGCAATGCTGTAGTCATAGCAGGATACCACCACAGTCAGTATGCAATGCTGTCATCATAGCAGGTCCCACCACAGTCAGTATGCACTGCTGTAATCATAGCAGGTACCACGACAATATGCAGTGCTGTAATCATAGCAGGTACCACAACAGCAGTTTCCACTGCTGTAATCATAGCAGGTACCACCAGTCAGTATGCACTGCTGTAATCATAGCAGGTACCACAGTAAGTATGCACTGCTGTAATCATAGCAGGATACCACCACCGTCAGCATGCAATACTGTAGTCATAGCAGGAAACCACCAGTCAGCATGCAATGCTGTAGTCATAGCAGGAGACCACCGCAGTCAGTATGCAATGCTGTAGTCATAGCAGGATACCACCACTGTCAGTATGCAATGCTGTAGTCATAGCAGGATACCACCACAGTCAGTATGCAATGCTGTAGTCATAGCAGGACACCACCAGTCAGCATGCAATGCTGTAGTCATAGCAGGATACTACCACAGTCAGGATGCAATGCTGTAATCACAGCAGGATACCACCACAGTCAGTATGCAATGCTGTAGTCATAGCAGGATATCACCATAGTCAGCATGCACTGCTATAGTCATAGCAGGATACAACCACAGTCAGCATGCAATGCTGAAGTCATAGCAGGATACAACGGCAGTCAGCATGCAATGCTGTAGTCATAGCAGGAGACCACCGCAGTCAGTATGCAATGCTGTAGTCATAGCAGGATACCACCACAGTCAGTATGCAATGCTGTAGTCATAGCAGGACACCACCAGTCAGCATGCAATGCTGTAGTCATAGCAGGATACTACCACAGTCAGCATGCAATGCTGTAGTCATAGCAGGATACCACCACAGTCAGCATGCAATGCTGTAGTCATAGCAGGATACCACCACAGTCAGCATGCAATGCTGTAGTCATAGCAGGATACCACCACAGTCAGCATGTAATGCTGTAGTCATAGCAGGATACCACCACAGTCAGCATACAATGCTGTAGTCATAGCAGGATACCACCAAAGTCAGCATGCAATGCTTGAGTCATAGCAGGAAACGACCACAGTCAGCATGCAATGCTGTAGTCATAGCAGGATACCACCACAGTCAGCAAGCAATGCTGTAGTCATAGCAGGATACCACCACAGTCAGCATGCAATGCTGTAGTCATTGCAGGATACCACCACAGTCAGCATGCAATGCTGTAGTCATAGCAGGATACAACCACAGTCATCATGCAATGCTGTAGTCATAGCAGGATACCACCGCAGTCAGTATGCAATGCTGTAGTCATAGCAGGATACCACCACAGTCAGCATGCAATGCTGTAGTCATAGCAGGATACCACCACAGTCAGCATGCAATGCTGTAGTCAAAGCAGGATACAACCACAGTCAGCATGCAATGCTGTAGTCATAGCAGGATACCACCACAGTCAGTATGCAATGCTGTCATCATAGCAGGATACCACCACAGTCAGTATGCAATGCTGTAGTCATAGCAGGATATCACCATAGTCAGCATGCACTGCTATAGTCATAGCAGGATACAACCACAGTCAGCATGCAATGCTGAAGTCATAGCAGGATACAACGGCAGTCAGCATGCAATGCTGTAGTCATAGCAGGAGACCACCGCAGTCAGTATGCAATGCTGTAGTCATAGCAGGATACCACCACAGTCAGTATGCAATGCTGTAGTCATAGCAGGACACCACCAGTCAGCATGCAATGCTGTAGTCATAGCAGGATACTACCACAGTCAGCATGCAATGCTGTAGTCATAGCAGGATACCACCACAGTCAGCATGCAATGCTGTAGTCATAGCAGGATACCACCACAGTCAGCATGCAATGCTATAGTCATAGCAGGATACCACCACAGTCAGCATGCAATGCTGTAGTCAAAGCAGGATACAACCACAGTCAGCATGCAATGCTGTCATCATAGCAGGTCCCACCACAGTCAGTATGCACTGCTGTAATCATAGCAGGTACCACGACAATATGCACTGCTGTAATCATAGCAGGTACCACAACAGCAGTTTCCACTGCTGTAATCATAGCAGGTACCACCAGTCAGTATGCACTGCTGTAATCATAGCAGGTACCACAGTAAGTATGCACTGCTGTAATCATAGCAGGATACCACCACCGTCAGCATGCATTACTGTAGTCATAGGAGGAAACCACCAGTCAGCATGCAATGCTGTAGTCATAGCAGGAGACCACCGCATTCATTATGCAATGCTGTAGTCATAGCAGGATACCACCACTGTCAGTATGCAATGCTGTAGTCATAGCAGGACACCACCAGTCAGCATGCAATGCTGTAGTCAAAGCAGGATACCACCACAGTCAGTATGCAATGCTGTAATCATAGCAGAATACCACCACAGTCAGTATGCAATGCTGTAGTCATAGCAGGATATCACCATAGTCAGCATGCACTGCTATAATCATAGCAGGATACAACCACAGTCAGCATGCAATGCTGAAGTCATAGCAGGATACAACGGCAGTCAGCATGCAATGCTGTAGTCATAGCAGGATACCAACGCAGTCAGAATGCAATGCTGTAGTCAAAGCAGGATACCACTACCGTCAGTATGCAATGCTGTAGTCATAGCAGGATGCCACCACAGTCAGCATGCAATGGTGTAGTCATAGCAGGATACCACCACCGTCAGTATGCAATGATGTAGTCATAGCAGGATACCACCACAGTCAGCATGTAATGCTGTAGTCATAGCAGGATACCTCCACAGTCAGCATACAATGCTGTAGTCATAGCAGGATACCACCACAGTCAGCATGCAATGCTTGAGTCATAGCAGGAAACGACCACAGTCAGCATGCAATGCTGTAGTCATAGCAGGATACCACCACAGTCAGCACGCAATGCTGTAGTCATAGCAGGATACCACAACAGTCAGCATGCAATGCTGTAGTCATAGCAGGATACCACCACAGTCAGCATCACAATGCTGTAGTCATAGCAGGATACCACCATAGTCAGCATGCACTGCTATAGTCATAGCAGGATACCACCACAGTCAGCATGCAATGCTGTAGTCATAGCAGGATACAACTACAGTCAGCATGCAATGCTGTAGTCATAGCAGGATACCACCGCAGTCAGTATGCAATGCTGAAGTTATAGAAGGATAGCACTGCAGTCAGTATGCAATGCTGTAGTCATAGCAGGATACCACCACAGTCAGCATGAAATGCTGTAGTCATAGCAGGATACCACCACAGTCAGCATGCAATGCTGTAGTCATAGCAGGATACCACCACAGTGAGCATGCACTGCTATAGTCATAGCAGGATACAACCACAGTCAGCATGCAATGCTCTAGTCATAGCAGGATACCACCACAGTCAGCATGCAATGCTGTAGTCATAGCAGAATACATCCACAGTCAGCATGCAATGCTGTAGTCATAGCAGGATACCACCACAGTCAGCATACAATGCTGTAGTCATAGCAGGATACAACCACAGTCAGCATGCAATGCTGTAGTCATAGCAGGATACCACCACAGTCAGTATGCAATGCTGTCATCATAGCAGGTCCCACCATAGTCAGTATGCACTGCTGTAATCATAGCAGGTACCACGACAATATGCAGTGCTGTAATCATAGCAGGTACCACAACAGCAGTTTCCACTGCTGTAATCATAGCAGGTACCACCAGTCAGTATGCACTGCTGTAATCATAGCAGGTACCACAGTAAGTATGCACTGCTGTAATCATATCAGGATACCACCACCGTCAGCATGCAATACTGTAGTCATAGCAGGAAACCACCAGTCAGCATGCAATGCTGTAGTCATAGCAGGAGACCACCGCAGTCAGTATGCAATGCTGTAGTCATAGCAGGATACCACCACTGTCAGTATGCAATGCTGTAGTCATAGCAGGATACTACCACAGTCAGTATGCAATGCTGTAGTCATAGCAGGATACCACCACAGTCAGCATGCAATGCTGTAGTCATAGCAGGATACCACCACAGTCAGCATGCAATGCTGTAGTCATAGCAGGATACCACCACAGTCAGCATGCAATGCTGTAGTCAAAGCAGGATACAACCACAGTCAGCATGCAATGCTGTAGTCATAGCAGGATACCACCACCGTCAGCATGCATTACTGTAGTCATAGGAGGAAACCACCAGTCAGCATGCAATGCTGTAGTCATAGCAGGAGACCACCGCATTCATTATGCAATGCTGTAGTCATAGCAGGATACCACCACTGTCAGTATGCAATGCTGTAGTCATAGTAGGACACCACCAGTCAGCATGCAATGCTGTAGTCAAAGCAGGATACCACCACAGTCAGTATGCAATGCTGTAATCATAGCAGAATACCACCACAGTCAGTATGCAATGCTGTAGTCATAGCAGGATATCACCATAGTCAGCATGCACTGCTATAGTCATAGCAGGATACAACCACAGTCAGCATGCAATGCTGAAGTCATAGCAGGATACAACGGCAGTCAGCATGCAATGCTGTAGTCATAGCAGGATACCAACGCAGTCAGAATGCAATGCTGTAGTCAAAGCAGGATACCTCCACAGTCAGCATACAATGCTGTAGTCATAGCAGGATACCACCACAGTCAGCATGCAATGCTTGAGTCATAGCAGGAAACGACCACAGTCAGCATGCAATGCTGTAGTCATAGCAGGATACCACCACAGTCAGCACGCAATGCTGTAGTCATAGCAGGATACCACAACAGTCAGCATGCAATGCTGTAGTCATAGCAGGATACCACCACAGTCAGCATCACAATGCTGTAGTCATAGCAGGATACCACCATAGTCAGCATGCACTGCTATAGTCATAGCAGGATAACACCACAGTCAGCATGCAATGCTGTAGTCATAGCAGGATACAACTACAGTCAGCATGCAATGCTGTAGTCATAGCAGGATACCACCGCAGTCAGTATGCAATGCTGAAGTTATAGAAGGATACCACTGCAGTCAGTATGCAATGCTGTAGTCATAGCAGGATACCACCACAGTCAGCATGAAATGCTGTAGTCATAGCAGGATACCACCACAGTCAGCATGCAATGCTGTAGTCATAGCAGGATACCACCACAGTGAGCATGCACTGCTATAGTCATAGCAGGATACAACCACAGTCAGCATGCAATGCTCTAGTCATAGCAGGATACCACCACAGTCAGCATGCAATGCTGTAGTCATAGCAGGATACATCCACAGTCAGCATGCAATGCTGTAGTCATAGCAGGATACCACCACAGTCAGCATACAATGCTGTAGTCATAGCAGGATACAACCACAGTCAGCATGCAATGCTGTAGTCATAGCAGGATACCACCACAGTCAGTATGCAATGCTGTCATCATAGCAGGTCCCACCATAGTCAGTATGCACTGCTGTAATCATAGCAGGTACCACGACAATATGCAGTGCTGTAATCATAGCAGGTACCACAACAGCAGTTTCCACTGCTGTAATCATAGCAGGTACCACCAGTCAGTATGCACTGCTGTAATCATAGCAGGTACCACAGTAAGTATGCACTGCTGTAATCATATCAGGATACCACCACCGTCAGCATGCAATACTGTAGTCATAGCAGGAAACCACCAGTCAGCATGCAATGCTGTAGTCATAGCAGGAGACCACCGCAGTCAGTATGCAATGCTGTAGTCATAGCAGGATACCACCACTGTCAGTATGCAATGCTGTAGTCATAGCAGGATACTACCACAGTCAGTATGCAATGCTGTAGTCATAGCAGGATACCACCACAGTCAGCATGCAATGCTGTAGTCATAGCAGGATACCACCACAGTCAGCATGCAATGCTGTAGTCATAGCAGGATACCACCACAGTCAGCATGCAATGCTGTAGTCAAAGCAGGATACAACCACAGTCAGCATGCAATGCTGTAGTCATAGCAGGATACCACCACAGTCAGTATGCAATGCTGTCATCATAGCAGGTCCCACCACAGTCAGTATGCACTGCTGTAATCATAGCAGGTACCACGACAATATGCACTGCTGTAATCATAGCAGGTACCACAACAGCAGTTTCCACTGCTGTAATCATAGCAGGTACCACCAGTCAGTATGCACTGCTGTAATCATAGCAGGTACCACAGTAAGTATGCACTGCTGTAATCATAGCAGGATACCACCACCGTCAGCATGCATTACTGTAGTCATAGGAGGAAACCACCAGTCAGCATGCAATGCTGTAGTCATAGCAGGAGACCACCGCATTCATTATGCAATGCTGTAGTCATAGCAGGATACCACCACTGTCAGTATGCAATGCTGTAGTCATAGCAGGACACCACCAGTCAGCATGCAATGCTGTAGTCAAAGCAGGATACCACCACAGTCAGTATGCAATGCTGTAATCATAGCAGAATACCACCACAGTCAGTATGCAATGCTGTAGTCATAGCAGGATATCACCATAGTCAGCATGCACTGCTATAGTCATAGCAGGATACAACCACAGTCAGCATGCAATGCTGAAGTCATAGCAGGATACAACGGCAGTCAGCATGCAATGCTGTAGTCATAGCAGGATACCAACGCAGTCAGAATGCAATGCTATAGTCAAAGCAGGATACCACTACCGTCAGTATGCAATGCTGTAGTCATAGCAGGATGCCACCACAGTCAGCATGCAATGGTGTAGTCATAGCAGGATACCACCACCGTCAGTATGCAATGATGTAGTCATAGCAGGATACCACCACAGTCAGCATGTAATGCTGTAGTCATAGCAGGATACCTCCACAGTCAGCATACAATGCTGTAGTCATAGCAGGATACCACCACAGTCAGCATGCAATGCTTGAGTCATAGCAGGAAACGACCACAGTCAGCATGCAATGCTGTAGTCATAGCAGGATACCACCACAGTCAGCACGCAATGCTGTAGTCATAGCAGGATACCACAACAGTCAGCATGCAATGCTGTAGTCATAGCAGGATACCACCACAGTCAGCATCACAATGCTGTAGTCATAGCAGGATACCACCATAGTCAGCATGCACTGCTATAGTCATAGCAGGATACCACCACAGTCAGCATGCAATGCTGTAGTCATAGCAGGATACAACTACAGTCAGCATGCAATGCTGTAGTCATAGCAGGATACCACCGCAGTCAGTATGCAATGCTGAAGTTATAGAAGGATACCACTGCAGTCAGTATGCAATGCTGTAGTCATAGCAGGATACCACCACAGTCAGCATGAAATGCTGTAGTCATAGCAGGATACCACCACAGTCAGCATGCAATGCTGTAGTCATAGCAGGATACCACCACAGTAAGCATGCACTGCTATAGTCATAGCAGGATACAACCACAGTCAGCATGCAATGCTCTAGTCATAGCAGGATACCACCACAGTCAGCATGCAATGCTGTAGTCATAGCAGGATACATCCACATTCAGCATGCAATGCTGTAGTCATAGCAGGATACCACCACAGTCAGCATACAATGCTGTAGTCATAGCAGGATACAACCACAGTCAGCATGCAATGCTGTAGTCATAGCAGGATACCACCACAGTCAGTATGCAATGCTGTCATCATAGCAGGTCCCACCATAGTCAGTATGCACTGCTGTAATCATAGCAGGTACCACGACAATATGCAGTGCTGTAATCATAGCAGGTACCACAACAGCAGTTTCCACTGCTGTAATCATAGCAGGTACCACCAGTCAGTATGCACTGCTGTAATCATAGCAGGTACCACAGTAAGTATGCACTGCTGTAATCATATCAGGATACCACCACCGTCAGCATGCAATACTGTAGTCATAGCAGGAAACCACCAGTCAGCATGCAATGCTGTAGTCATAGCAGGAGACCACCGCAGTCAGTATGCAATGCTGTAGTCATAGCAGGATACCACCACTGTCAGTATGCAATGCTGTAGTCATAGCAGGATACCACCACAGTCAGTATGCAATGCTGTAGTCATAGCAGGACACCACCAGTCAGCATGCAATGCTGTAGTCATAGCAGGATACTACCACAGTCAGGATGCAATGCTGTAATCACAGCAGGATACCACCACAGTCAGTATGCAATGCTGTAGTCATAGCAGGATATCACCATAGTCAGCATGCACTGCTATAGTCATAGCAGGATACAACCACAGTCAGCATGCAATGCTGAAGTCATAGCAGGATACAACGGCAGTCAGCATGCAATGCTGTAGTCATAGCAGGATACCACCGCAGTCAGTATGCAATGCTGTAGTCATAGCAGGATACCACTACCGTCAGTATGCAATGCTGTAGTCATAGCAGGATACCACCACAGTCAGCATGCGATGCTATAGTCATAGCAGGATACCACCACCGTCAGTATGCAATGCTGTAGTCATAGCAGGATACCACCACAGTGAGCATGCACTGCTATAGTCATAGCAGGATACAACCACAGTCAGCATGCAATGCTCTAGTCATAGCAGGATACCACCACAGTCAGCATGCAATGCTGTAGTCATAGCAGGATACATCCACAGTCAGCATGCAATGCTGTAGTCATAGCAGGATACCACCACAGTCAGCATACAATGCTGTAGTCATAGCAGGATACAACCACAGTCAGCATGCAATGCTGTAGTCATAGCAGGATACCACCACAGTCAGTATGCAATGCTGTCATCATAGCAGGTCCCACCATAGTCAGTATGCACTGCTGTAATCATAGCAGGTACCACGACAATATGCAGTGCTGTAATCATAGCAGGTACCACAACAGCAGTTTCCACTGCTGTAATCATAGCAGGTACCACCAGTCAGTATGCACTGCTGTAATCATAGCAGGTACCACAGTAAGTATGCACTGCTGTAATCATAGCAGGATACCACCACCGTCAGCATGCAATACTGTAGTCATAGCAGGAAACCACCAGTCAGCATGCAATGCTGTAGTCATAGCAGGAGATCACCGCAGTCAGTATGCAATGCTGTAGTCATAGCAGGATACCACCACTGTCAGTATGCAATGCTGTAGTCATAGCAGGATACCACCACAGTCAGTATGCAATGCTGTAGTCATAGCAGGACACCACCAGTCAGCATGCAATGCTGTAGTCATAGCAGGATACTACCACAGTCAGGATGCAATGCTGTAATCACAGCAGGATACCACCAAAGTCAGTATGCAATGCTGTAGTCATAGCAGGATATCACCATAGTCAGCATGCACTGCTATAGTCATAGCAGAATACAACCACAGTCAGCATGCAATGCTGAAGTCATAGCAGGATACAACGGCAGTCAGCATGCAATGCTGTAGTCATAGCAGGAGACCACCGCAGTCAGTATGCAATGCTGTAGTCAAAGCAGGATACCACAACTGTCAGTATGCAATGCTGTAGTCATAGCAGGATACCACCACAGTCAGTATGCAATGCTGTAGTCATAGCAGGACACCACCAGTCAGCATGCAATGCTGTAGTCATAGCAGGATACTACCACAGTCAGGATGCAATGCTGTAATCACAGCAGGATACCACCACAGTCAGTATGCAATGCTGTAGTCATAGCAGGTTATCACCATAGTCAGCATGCACTGCTATAGTCATAGCAGGATACAACCACAGTCAGCATGCAATGCTGAAGTCATAGCAGGATACAACGGCAGTCAGCATGCAATGCTGTAGTCATAGCAGGATACCACCCCAGTCAGTATGCAATGCTGTAGTCATAGCAGGATACCACTACCGTCAGTATGCAATGCTGTAGTCATAGCAGGATACCACCACAGTCAGCATGCGATGCTGTAGTCATAGCAGGATACCACCACCGTCAGTATGCAATGCTGTAGTCATAGCAGGATACCACCACAGTCAGCATGTAATGCTGTAGTCATAGCAGGATACCACCACAGTCAGCATACAATGCTGTAGTCATAGCAGGATACCACCACAGTCAGCATGCAATGCTGTAGTCATAGCAGGTTACCACCACAGTCAGAACGCAATGCTGTAGTCATAGCAGGATACCACCACAGTCAGCATGCAATGCTGTAATCATAGCAGGATACCACCACAGTCAGCATCGCAATGCTGTAGTCATAGCAGGATACCACCATAGTCAGCATGCACTGCTATAGTCATAACAGGATACCACCACAGTCAGCATGCAATGCTGTAGTCATAGCAGGATACAACTACAGTCAGCATGCAATGCTGTAGTCATAGCTGGATACCACCGCAGTCAGTATGCAATGCTGAAGTTATAGAAGGATACCACTGCAGTCAGTATGCAATGCTGTAGTCATAGCAGGATACCACCACAGTGAGCATGCACAGCTATAGTCATAGCAGGATACAACCACAGTCAGCATGCAATGCTGTAGTCATAGCAGGATACCACCACAGTCAGCATGCAATGCGGTAGTCATAACAGGATACATCAACAGTCAGCATGCAATGCTGTAGTCATAGCAGGATACCACCACAGTCAGCATACAATGCTGTAGTCATAGCAGGATACAACCACAGTCAGCATGCAATGCTGTAGTCATAGCAGGATACCACCACAGTCAGTATGCAATGCTGTCATCATAGCAGGTCCCACCACAGTCAGTATGCACTGCTGTAATCATAGCAGGTACCACGACAATATGCAGTGCTGTAATCATAGCAGGTACCACAACAGCAGTTTCCACTGCTGTAATCATAGCAGGTACCACCAGTCAGTATGCACTGCTGTAATCATAGCAGGTACCACAGTAAGTATGCACTGCTGTAATCATAGCAGGATACCACCACCGTCAGCATGCAATACTGTAGTCATAGCAGGAAACCACCACAGTCAGTATGCAATGCTGTAGTCATAGCAGGATACCACCACTGTCAGTATGCAATGCTGTAGTCATAGCAGGATACCACCACAGTCAGTATGCAATGCTGTAGTCATAGCAGGACACCACCAGTCAGCATGCAATGCTGTAGTCATAGCAGGATACTACCACAGTCAGGATGCAATGCTGTAATCACAGCAGGATACCACCACAGTCAGTATGCAATGCTGTAGTCATAGCAGGATATCACCATAGTCAGCATGCACTGCTATAGTCATAGCAGGATACAACCACAGTCAGCATGCAATGCTGAAGTCATAGCAGGATACAACGGCAGTCAGCATGCAATGCTGTAGTCATAGCAGGATACCACCGCAGTCAGTATGCAATGCTGAAGTCATCGCAGGATACTGCCACAGTCAGCATTCAATGCTGTAGTCATAGCAGGATACCACCACCGTCAGTATGCAATGCTGTAGTCATAGCAGGATACCACCACAGTCAGCATGCAATGCTGTAATCATAGCAGGATACCACCACAGTCAGCATCGCAATGCTGTAGTCATAGCAGGATACCACCATAGTCAGCATGCACTGCTATAGTCATAACAGGAAACCACCACATTCAGCATGCAATGCTGTAGTCATAGCAGGATACAACTACAGTCAGCATGCAATGCTGTAGTCATAGCTGGATACCACCGCAGTCAGTATGCAATGCTGAAGTTATAGAAGGATACCACTGCAGTCAGTATGCAATGCTGTAGTCATAGCAGGATACCACCACAGTGAGCATGCACAGCTATAGTCATAGCAGGATACAACCACAGTCAGCATGCAATGCTGTAGTCATAGCAGGATACCACCACAGTCAGCATGCAATGCGGTAGTCATAACAGGATACATCCACAGTCAGCATGCAATGCTGTAGTCATAGCAGGATACCACCACAGTCAGTATGCAATGCTGTCATCATAGCAGGTCCCACCACAGTCAGTATGCACTGCTGTAATCATAGCAGGATACCACCACCGTCAGCATGCAATACTGTAGTCATAGCAGGAAACCACCAGTCAGCATGCAATGCTGTAGTCATAGCAGGAGACCACCACAGTCAGTATGCAATGCTGTAGTCATAGCAGGATACCACCACTGTCAGTATGCAATGCTGTAGTCATAGCAGGATACCACCACAGTCAGTATGCAATGCTGTAGTCATAGCAGGACACCACCAGTCAGCATGCAATGCTGTAGTCATAGCAGGATACTTCCACAGTCAGGATGCAATGCTGTAATCACAGCAGGATACCACCACAGTCAGTATGCAATGCTGTAGTCATAGCAGGATATCACCATAGTCAGCATGCACTGCTATAGTCATAGCAGGATACAACCACAGTCAGCATGCAATGCTGAAGTCATAGCAAGATACAACGGCAGTCAGCATGCAATGCTGTAGTCATAGCAGGATACCACCGCAGTCAGTATGCAATGCTGAAGTCATAGCAGGATACTGCCACAGTCAGCATTCAATGCTGTAGTCATAGCAGGATACCACCACCGTCAGTATGCAATGCTGTAGTCATAGCAGGATACCACCACCGTCAGTATGCAATGCTGTAGTCATAGCAGGATACCACCACATTCAGCATGCAATGCTGTAGTCATAGCAGGATACCACCACAGACAGCATACAATGCTGTAGTCATAGCAGGAAACCACCACAGTCAGCATGCAATGATTGAGTCATAGCAGGAAACGACTACAGTCAGCATGCAATGCTGTAGTCATAGCAGGATATCACCACAGTCAGCAAGCAATGCTGTAGTCATAGCAGGATACCACCACAGTCAGCATGCAATGCTGTTGTCATAGCAGGATACCACCACAGTCAGCATCACAATGCTGTAGTCATAGCAGGATACCGCCAGTTAGCATGCAATGCTGTAGTCATAGCCGGATACCACCACAGTCAGTATGCAATGCTGTAGTCATAGCAGAATACCACCACAGTCAGTATGCAATGCTGTAGTCATAGCAGGATACCACCATAGTCAGCATGCACTGCTATAGTCATAGCAGGATACCACCACAGTCAGCATGCAATGCTGTAGTCATAGCAGGATACAACCACAGTCAGCATGCAATGCTGTAGTCATAGCAGGATACCACCGCAGTCAGTATGCAATGCTGAAGTTATAGCAGGAAACCACTGCAGTCAGTATGCAATGCTGTAGTCATAGCAGGATAACACCACAGTCAGCATGCAATGCTGAAGTCATAGCAGGATACCACCGCAGTCAGTATGCAATGCTGTAGTCATAGCAGGATACCACCACAGTCAGCATACAATGCTGTAGTCATAGCAGGATACCACCACAGTCAGCATGCAATGCTGTAGTCATAGCAGGATACCACCACAGTTAGTATGCAATGCTGTAGTCATAGCAGAGTACCACCAGTCAGCATGCAATGCGGTAGTGATAGCAGGTATTACCACAGTCAGTATGCACTGCTCTAGGGGAAGCAGGTCCTACCAAAAGTAGGTATGCACCATATTATTGGTTCTTTCAGTAAAGGCACGTAGAAGGGAAAAAATAAAATAATAAAAATCAAACATAATATAATAAAATTCTCACGTTTAGGCCACAACGCAAGCAGCCGTCCTCAGGTGAAGAAACAGAGCTGTCGGAAAGACAGCGTCCTAACGAACACTGCTAAGCTTGGCAGCGTATTTTAAATTGGGTGGGAGGAGGAGAGCGTCTTGATAAAGAAGTTTACATAACAGAGGAATTTAGCATGTTTATGACAAATGCAGATATGGGATTAGTTACTCCTTGTGGAATGTGTAGGCAGGTGGGGGGTCTCAAAGTCATATTATGTTAGTGTATCATGTAGGATTGGCAATAATAAAGGGAGATAAAATTTTAATAATAAAGAACTGCAACAGCCCAAACCACCGCGTATCAAGCTAGTGCATTATGTGGAAAATAAAAAAGGGAGCTTCTAAAGAACTACACATACCCTACTACCATGCAATAAACCGATGTGAAAAAAATAAATATAAACTACATCAATATAATCAATGTACAAATATACTCTCCAATAATCTGAGCTGTTAACATTAAGTAACTGGGTATACACTACACTATATAATGACCACCATGTAGTAAACTGATAAAAAAAACTAAAATATAAACTACATCAATATAACCAATATACTCAATATACTCTCCAATAAGCTGAGGTTACATATCAGCAGAGGAATTTAGTATATTGACGCTAAGCAACTGCAACTACCCTACTACTAACAAAAAGTCATTATACATTACAATTTTACGTCACAAAAAATATATGCCTCCAACTAAACTTTTTTCTACATCACACGACTATACCCCATCATATATAGTCAGTATAGTCGTGTGATGTAGAAAATGTCATGTAATGTTCAAGTGATGAGCTCAATTCATGTCACTTTCAAGTGATGAGTACACTGCATGTCACGTCCAAGTGATGAGCTCACTGCATGTCACATTGAAGTGGCGAGCTCACTGCATGTCATATTCACGTAACGAGCGCACTGCATGTCACGTTGAAGTGGTGAGTTCACTGCATGTCACATTCAAGTGATGAGCACACTGCATGTCCCATTCAAGTGATGAGCGCACTGCATATCACATTTAAGTGATGAGCACACTGCATGTCATTAAAGTGGCGAGCTCACTGCATGTCACATTCAAGTGGCGAGCTCACTGCATGCCACATTCAAGTGATGAGCGCACTGCATGTCACTTTCAAGTGATGAGCTCACTGCATGTCACATTTCAAGTGTTCAGCTCACTGCATGTCACATTCAAGTGATGAGCGCACTGCATGACGTTCAAGT
The DNA here is from genome assembly GCF_048934315.1 of Petromyzon marinus. NCBI lineage: Eukaryota > Metazoa > Chordata > Hyperoartia > Petromyzontiformes > Petromyzontidae > Petromyzon > Petromyzon marinus. The sequence goes on from NW_027423221.1 coordinate 78,302, forward strand.
GGTCAGTGCACTACATGTCACATTCAAGTGTTGAGCTCACTGCATGTCACATTCAAGTGGTGAGCTCACTGCATGTCACATTCAAGTGGCGAACTCACTGCATGTCACATTCAAATGATGAGCGCACTGCATGTCACATTCAAGTGGTCAGTGAACTATATGTTACATTCAAGTGTTGAGCTCACTGCGTGTCACATTCAAGTGATGAGCTCACTGCATGTCCCATTCATTCATGTGATGAGCTCCCTGCATGTCACATTCAAGTGATGAGCTCACTGCATGTCACACTCAAGTGATGAGCGCACTTCATCTCACATTCAAGTGATAAGCTCACTGTTCGTCACATTCAAGTGGTGAGCTCCTCCTCCTGCACGTAGCGTGGCAACCCATGGCACCTGTTGGGTCTGGGTTCCTGCGAGGAGGTGGGAGGTGGAGGAGGTTGAGGTGGAACTGGTGGTGGAGGAGGTGGACCCCTGACAAGGCCATTTTACCCCACCCTACCTGGCCATTATAACCCCACCCTACCTGGCCATTATGAACTGACCCTCCCTAGCCATTATAACCCCACCCTACATGGCCATTATAAACCCACCCTACCAGCCTATTATAAACCCCAGTGACACGACAAATATGGACCCAGAACCCACACATCACTGACAATTATCACGATTGGTAATACCCCTAGACAACAAAGCCGAGCCTAATTAGCGTAATTGCATAAATTGACATAATTACCTAATTTTGTAAAATTACACCTTTTGCATTTTTCATTTCATTTTTATTATTTTTCAAGACAATATATACAACAATCCTGACCCTGATGCCTGTTGTATATTTGGAGTTCGCATGTTTCTCTCACTCTCCCCTTCGTTGTGTGAATTTTTGTCCAGCTCCTGTTTGTCACTCCACATTTATAGTTGCTGATATAAATTGACACGTAAAATGCCACTTAATTGGGCAATCATATGTGGCCAGGTTACGTCTGAAAAAGACATATATCTTATGGGCCTTACCTGGTAAAATAAACAAATAAGCAGGTGGCTAGGTGAGTGATTGAATGAGAGAGTGGCTGAGTGATTGAGTGGTTGAGGGAGTGAGTGGCTGAGTTAGTGAGTGGCTGAGTGAGAGGCTGAATGAGTGAGTGGTTGAGTGAGTGGGTAGCAGAGTGACTAAGCAGCTGAGTGAGTGGCTGGGTGAGTGAGTGGTTGATTGAGAGCTTGAGTACGTGAGTGGTTGAGTGAGTGGCTGAGTGAGTGGCTGGTGAGAGGCTGAGTGAGTGAGTGGCTGAGTGAGTGAGTGGCTGAGTGACTGAGTGGTTGAGTGAGTGGCTGAGTGGGTGGCTGAGTGAGTGGCTGAGTAAGTTAGTGTTTGAGTGGCTGAGTGAGTGAGTGGTTGAGTGAGTGGCTGAGTTGGTGGCTGAGTGGTTGCGTGATTGACAGGTTGAATGAGTGAGTGAGTGGTTGAGTGAGTGGCTGAGTGAATGAGTGGCTGGGTGAGTGAGTGGCTGCGTGAGTGAGTGGCTGCGTGAGTGAGTGGTTGAGTGAGTGGTTGAGTGAGTGAGAGGTTGAGTGAGAGGTTGAGTGAGTGGCTAAGTGAGTCAGTGGCTGGGTGATTGAGTGGCTGAGTGACTGAGTGGTTGAGTGAGTGGCTGAGTGGGTGGCTGAGTGAGTGAGACACGGGAAGCAAGAGGGAGACAGGGGGAGATAGAAGAGTGAGACACGGGGAGAGAAAGGATACACGGGGAGAGAGAGGAGGGAGACAGGGGGAGGTTGGAGAGGGAAAAGCGGGGAGAGAGAAGAGACACGGGGAAAGATAGGAGGGAAACGCGGGGAGGGAGAGGAGAGAGACACGGCGACATAGAGGAAGGAGACACGGGGAGAGAGAGGAGGGAGAACCTGGGAAAAAGAGAAAGGGGGAGACACGGGGAGGAGGTGAGAGGTAGGAGGAGAGTGCGTGGAGGTGAGAGGGGAGAGATAGGAGGAGAGTGCGTAGAGGAGGCGAGGGCTCCTATAATGATGACTTCAAGGCATGCTGGGAGACAAGTTCACGTGACCCACATAGCACAGGGAGCCATCGCTGTTGGAACCGCATGGGCAGGGAACGTGGCCTCCAACCCACCACCTGCACCAGCCTCACCACCACAAACCAACAACCACAACTAGAACTACAAATTCAACCACAAATGTAACCACAAATGTAACCACAGCCACAACCATAACCAACAACCATAACCACTATAACCACAACTATAACCAAAAGCAACTACAATTATAACCACACCCACAACTATAACCACAATTATAACCATATCTATAACCACAACTCTAAGCACTAAAACCAGACACAACTATAACCACAACCATAATATAACCACTACAACTATAACCGCATCTCCGGTTATCACAGGTGGCAACATATGGTTCGAAAGAAGTTCAACACACATACAACAAAAAAAGACAAAAAATTATTCTATAGCATATAACAGACTGTTGGGGCAAGTTCTGTTAGCGAGCACCTATGGAGGCCCGCAGTGTGGAACACAAGCAGGTGGGTGGCCAGCACTACACCCGACCGTCTTTGTCTCCCGAGTGGCGATGTTTATTACACACCACAACAGGTACTAATTTCAGGCAGAGTCGACGTAGCGGAAGCCCTGGACTGGTTCAGATGATCGTCACTGGTGTTGGCCGTGAGCGGGAATCGAACTTCCTCGGGTCCGTGGCGTGGCGTTCAACCGCTACTCTACCGCTCCCCACACATACAACAACCATGAAAGCCAACATAACCACCTTCACCACAACTATAACCACAAAACATAACATAACCATCACAACTTTGACCACAATCACTATTATAACCACAACCCCAAGTATAACAACACCAATAACATAACCACAACTGTAACTATAACCATGAAAACCCCAACCTCCTCGTACACAACTATAGCCACAAAAAATATACCCCCCACAACCGCAATTATTACGACAACCAAAAGGACCATAACAACTAACATAACCACCTACACCACAACTAAAACCTGAACCACTACAACCAGCGATACAACCACAACTATAACTGCAGCCACCACATCCAAAACCACCACAACCAACATCACCTCAACCACCACAACCATAACAAGCAACATAACCACAACAACCACATTGATGCTGATACTCTAACACCACCTACACAACCACTTTATCAAGGCTCTATGTATCCGTGTGTCCATGTGTCTCCGTGTGTCTCCACATGTCCCTGTGGGTGGGTGGATAGATGGGTTAGTGGGTGAGTTGGTGAGTGGGCAAGTGAGTGGGTGGGTGTGTGGGCGATAGAATCGAACCTGCACCTCTGCAGTGCAAGTCCAGTGAGCTAACGACCCGCATGTGGTGGGGTAAAGTGGGGGTACGCCCACCTTGCTCCAAAACGTGGAGATCAGCGTGGAAGAGTAGACCAAATACCCTAATTAGCGGTGTCTAGTGGAGGCCTCCTCAGCCAGCACGCGATTCGCCTCCTTCACAATAAACCCTTCCTTGCAAAGATGAAAAAGTATATTTGACTGATCCCATCAGCCTCTCATCAGCAGCAATGGCTCAACTCGAGCGCCACGCTGGGCCGCTTTCCACCTTCAGTGCCTCAGCAGCAGAGCCGGGCTCTGCTTGAACCGATGCCGTGAGCCCAGCAGCTGTTTAGAAGCCTACGGCTGTGGGCCGCCTTTGTCTCTCCTCCACCACTGCTGAGGTGTCCACACCATGCGAGGTTCTCACCTTCAGGCTGAGTCGACCCAGAGGAGGCCCAGGCAGCGAACCGCTTCAGAAGTTGGCGCCACGTTCACCGGCGGAAGCGGAAGTAGAGAGCAGCAGAAGCATCGCGTGTGGGGAGCAGCTGAGGAGTGGATCAGAACTGTGTATTAGTGGTGGTGTGGTTTTTAGTGGTGGGGTTGTTATTAGTGGTGGGGTTGTTATTGTTGGTGGGGTTGTTATTGGTGGTGGGGTTGTTATTGGTGGTGGCGTTGTTAGTGGTGGGGTTGTTGTTAGTAGTGCTCTGTTAAGGCTAAATACGCGGGAGCTTTGTCTTTGGCGGTGTGAGTGGGGGAGGGGGCGTAGAGGGGGGGGAAGGTGCTGGGGGGGAGGGGCTCACAGGATATTGCGTCACTGAGGGCGTGATCACCGAGCCCCGCCCCCACTTGCTTCTGCCGATCTTTTTTCTCACATGTGGCGGTAGAGAAGCACCGAGACGACAGAAGCAGCGACTCTCTGGAGGAAGTGAGGAACTGTAGGTGAGTGGTGATGTGAGTGGTGAGGACGTGTGTGTCTGTGTAGTGTACTGGCAGGAGGAGTGGTGGCGTTAGTGGTGTTACTGATAGTGGTGGTGGTGTGTTGTGAGTGAGTCGTGACGATGTGAGTTCATGTCAGAATCAGAATATTTATACTGGAGTCAGATGAGCTATACAGCTCTTTCTCACAGATGTCCAGTGTTGTGGGTGAGTGGTAAAGATGTAACCTCGCGTTGATGTGAGTTTCTTATTAATGATGTGGGTCCGTGTTAATGATGTGGGTTTGTGATTTAAAGCTTTCGTGACTGCAGTAATTCATATTCTTAGTTCTTTCGGTAAAGTCACGTTGAAGGGAAACAATAAAATAATAAAATATATATAAAACAATAAAATTCTCACGACGTTTCGACCATAACACAAACGGTCGTCATCAGGTATGTCTGTTTGCATAAATTTATTTATTTTTAAACGGTGTATTTATTTATTTATAAAAAAACGTTAGCACCACGCGCAGCGATTTAGCAGTTTATTTAGAAGGACGAGTCCATCTATGTTCTGAAAAGAGGAGGGGGGAGACGAAAAAATTATTGTATGCCGTCTGAAAGCCACTGTAAGCGTGAACAATCAATTAAGACCTGAAATGGTTTATCAAATCTTTCCAATGATTGCTAAGCCAGAATCCATCTTCTCGGTTGAAATTGTCTCTGTGCTTGTATATGTGGATAGCCTCATGAACGAATTTCTCATGGTAGCCAGATGGCTTACAAAGAACCTCTGTCTTGGAAAAGTCAATGTCATGTGAGCCTACTGAATTATAACAATGATCTGCCACGGCCGAGGTGTTGGTCCTACCGTGTTTAAGGTCTGCTTTGTGTTCACGAATGCGGTCCGAGACATGGCGTTTGGTTTCTCCAATGTAACTACTACCACAGAGGCAACTTAGTTTGTAGATACCAGGGTATTGTATGTCCGAAATCACATCTTTTACAGACGGAACCAGATCACGGATTTTATGTAATGTGTTGAAACGGACCTGGATCTTGTGTTTATTCAAGATTTTGGAGATCTTTTTTGTGATCCCCGCAATGTAGGGTAAAGTGATGGTTTTGAAAGGCTCCTCAAGAGGGTCCTTCTTCATGGTTTGAGTGATAGCTTTGCGGATTGTATAGTCGGAGTAACCATTAGCCTTAAGAGCTTGGTGTACGTGCTTGAGTTCACTGCCTATGTGTTCCTGGTCGGATATGCATTGGGCTCTATGATACAGAGTCTTGATGAGAGAATTCTTCTGTGATGGATGGTGGTGGGAATCCGGTTTCAGATAAGCATCCGTATGGGTAGCTTTCCTGTAGACAGAGTGGCTCATTGAACCATCAGGTCTCTTTTTAATTAGGACATCCAAAAAAGGTAGCTTGCCATCTTTTTCGACTTCCATGGTAAATCTGATGGCTGGGTGTATGGAATTGATGTGGTCGAAGAATTGGTCTAGAGCAGGCCGGCCATGTTGTCAGATAACAAAAGTGTCATCCACGTACCTCTTCCATAAGGTTGGGCGCAGAGTGGCAGTCTGGATGGCATCAGTCTCAAATTTCTCAATGAAAATGTTAGCTATAACCGGAGATAGGGGGGAGCCCATTGGGATCCCCTCAGTTTGTTTGTAGAAAGTTCCATTCCAAGTGAAGGGCTATCCACATATACAAGCACAGAGACAATTTCAACCGAGAAGATGGATTCTGGCTTAGCATTGGAAAGATTTGATAAACCATATCAGGTGTTGTGAGTGAGTCGTGATGATGTGAGTTCATGTCAGAATCAGAATATTTATACTGGAGTCAGATGAGCTATACAGCTCTTTCTCACAGATGTCCAGTGTTGTGGGTGAGTGGTAAAGATGTAACCTCGTCTTGATGTGAGTTTCTTATTAATGATGTGGGTCCGTGTTAATGATGTGGGTTTGTGATTTAAAGCTTTCGTGACTGCAGTAATTCATATTCTTAGTTCTTTCGGTAAAGTCACGTTGAAGGGAAACAATAAAATATATATAAAACAATAAAAATTCTCACGACGTTTCGACCATAACACAAACGGTCGTCATCAGGTGTGTCGGTTTGTATAAATTTATTTATTTTTAAACGGTGTATTTATTTATTAAAAACGTTAGCACCACGCGCAGCAATTTGGCAGTTTATTTAGAAGGACGAGTCCGATTTAAAGCTTTCGTGACTGCAATGATTCATCTTCTTTGGTTCTTTCGTTAAAGTCACGTAGAATGAGAATAAAATAGTAAATTTATAAAATAAAATAACACAATAATATTCTCACGACGTTTCGGCCACAACACAAGTGGCCTTCATCAGGTGAAGGGACGAGACTGTCTGGTAGGACAGCACTGGAGTGAAAAAGCCACGTTCAGATCACGACCTTTAAGCTGTGTGAGAGGAAACAAAGCGCCTTGACAAAGGAATTAGCATATAATTTAGCATTGAAATGGCTGAGTGATTAGCTTGTGACTGGTCACAGAAATGGCTTTGTTAAAAGTTAAAGCATACACATCCGCAGAGGCACCCCTTGACAAAGGAATTAGCATAGAATTTAGCATTGAAATAGCTAAGTTAAAGCATACACATCCGCAGAGGCACCCCTTGACAAAGGAATTAGCATAGAATTTAGCATTGAAATAGCTGAGTGATTAGCTTGTAACTGGTCACAGAAATAGCTATGTTAAAGTCAGAGCATACACATTCACCGAGGCACTTAGTACAAATCAAACAGGATAATTTATCCTTGAAATAACTAGGCGAATTTAGCATTGAAATAACTGAGTGATTAGCTAGTGACTGGTCACAGAAATGGCTATGTTGAAGTCAAGGCCTACACATCTGAGCTATTCACAGTACTATATAGTGAACCAATAAAAAACTAAAATATAAATTACCTTAATGTTATCAATAAACTCTATATTCTCCAATCAGATAAGCTACCAACAATAAGTCGTTATATTTCACAATGCTATATGGCGAAAAAATGGGTGGATTCTTACCCTCAACTTTAGCAACACGGATAGCTATGGGCCCCGTTCAGACAGACGAGTTCATCCATGGTCGGAACAGAGGAGGGGGAGAGAGACAGCTGCGAGGCGCTATTATACTCCATGTTGTAAACCATACCATTTACCGTGGTGTGAGAGGTATTAAGAGTCAATGCTGGCGAAAGAGCTGCGGTCTGAAGGTCATCGTAAAATACAATTAATTAAGAACAGAAATGGTTTAAAACATCTTTCCAATGGTTATTAAGCCAGAATCCATCTTCTCGGTTGAAATTGTCTCTGTGCTTGTATATGTGAATGGCCTCATGAACGAATCTCTCATGGTAGCCGGTTGGTTTGCAAAGAACCTCCGTCTTGGAGAATTCAATGTCATGTGAGCCCAATGAATTATAACAGTGATCTGCCACGGCAGAGGAGTTCGTTCTACCGTGTTTCAAGTCTGCTTTATGTTCGCGGATGCGGTCCGAGATATGTCGTTTGGTTTCTCCAATGTAGCTACTACCACAGAGGCACTTTAGTTTGTAAACGCCCAGGTACTGTATGTCTGGAACAGCATCTTTTACAGATGGAACCAGATCACGGATTTTATGTACTGTGTTGAATCGGACCTGGATCTTGTGTTTATTCAGGATTTTGGAGATCTTTTTAGTGACCCCTGCAATGTAGGGTAAGGTGATGGTTTTGAGTGGCTCCACAAGAGGATCCTTCTTCATGACTGGAGTGATGGCTTTGCGGATTGTGTAGTCGGAGTAACCATTAGCCCTGAGAGCCTGGTGTACGTGCTTGAGTTCACTGGTAATGTGTTCCTGGTCGGAAATGCATTGGGCTCTATGGTATAGAGTCTTGATGAGGGAGTTCTTCTGGGATGGATGGTGGTGGGAATCCGGTTTCAAGTAAGCATCTGTATGGGTAGCTTTCCTGTAGACAGAGTGGCTCATTGAACCATCATGTCTCCTTTTAATTAAGACATCCAAAAAGGGTAGTTTGCCATCTTTTTCGACCTCCATGGTAAATCTGATGGCTGGGTGTATGGAATTGATGTGGTCGCGGAATTCGTCTAGAGCAGGCTGGCCATGTGGCCAGATGACAAAGGTGTCATCAACGTACCTCTTCCATAAGGTCGGGCATAGAGTGGCAGTCTGGATGGGGTCAGTTTCAAATTTTTCCATGAATACGTTGGCTACAACCGGAGATAGGGGGGAGCCCATTGGGGTGCCCTCAGTTTGCTTGTAGAAAGTTCCATTCCAGGTGAAGTATGTGTTGGTTGAGCAATGTCTCACCAAGGGGGGTACACCAGTATGCAGTCCTTGATGAACCAGGTCTTCAATGATAGCGATGGTGTCAGGTACCGGGACTTTGGTGAACAAGGACACCACATCAAAACTGACAAGCAGAGGTGTTTTTTCCAGTGAAAGGTCGCAGTATATCAGCAAGAAAACGTGCCAGTTTGTAGGTGGGGGAGATGATAGTAGAGACGATGGGACGAAGGGGTGTATCTTCTTTGTGTATCTTTGGAAGGCCATATAATCTTGGTGGTCAGGCAGCAGAGGGTTTCAACGAGAACTGTTTGATCTCATCAATTAATGCTGTTGAATCAGAGATCATTTTGTTCGTTTTGGTGACCAGGCTGTTGGTGGGATCTCTTTTTATTTTTGTATAGCTGCCATCGTTGAGTAGTTCTCAATTAAAAAAGAGGGATGATATTGTCGTCATCTCAGCCGACAAGGGCAATGCCACTGTCATCATGGACAAAACAGAATATAACACATTGCCTTACTCGAGACTTTAGTTGTTATTTTTGCCGTGATCTGCTCCATTAACGGATGTAGAAAGTAAAATAACTTGTAGCGTGTTAAACTTCTTTCAACGTAGCCAACTGTGCTAATCGGAGTGTTGGGAGCAAGGGCAACACTAAAACACAAGCGCATGACTAAACAGTTTAACACGCAGGCTGTGCTATAAACTGTTTAACACGCAGGCTTTCGCGAAAAATATTATCCATAATACACGTTTTTTTTGGTTAGATCACGTAAAATTGTACCAAAAAAACTGTATTATGTGCTATAAACCTGTATTGTGTGCTATAGACAACTACCTTTATGTTCCTGTTCAGGAAATGACGATACAGTACAGAAAATTATGAGCACGCGGTACACCACCAGTGGCTACCGCGTCTACTACCGCGTGTGCAGGCGGTGCAACTGCACTGGCCCACACGAGCGGGGAGCGGCTGCATTGCCACGCCACGTGGAGGAGAGGGGGACATTGGCAGGCTCCATCTTCTTGTTCCTTGCACCAGGCCCAGAGACCCTCACACAGAGACCCAGACCCTCACACAGAGACCCAGAGACTCGCACAAAGACCCAGAAGAGACCCTTACAGATAGCCAGCGACTCGCACACAGAGTCACAAGAGACCGACAGACGCTGGACACGAGAGGCCCAGAGACCAATGCGGCAGCGACTCCGTGAGCAGGGATGGCGCGAGACCGCGCTTTCGGTGACACCACGTGGTGATGACACCACGTGCCGAGTGCGCGCGCCGAGTCACGTGGAGGCGGGCGGCCATCTTACCTGGGGACAGTGCTGTACTGTAACAGCGGGGGAGCGGTGGTGCAGCGGTTAGCGCGGTGCTGTGTGTAAACATCGCCACTAGGGAGAAAAAGGCGGCCGGGCGTGGTGCTGGCTGCCCACCCCCTCGTGTGCCATGCATAGCTGCTCGCTAACAGCACTTGCCCCAAAAGTCTGTTCAGGATATACGGGGGATCTTTGTGTCAGTCTGTGTGTGTGTCTGTGTGAGTGTGTGAGTGAGTGTGTGAGCGGCAATATCTTTTCATCGGTTGCGTAACGCTGTGTGGAAGCTACCTGGTCTGTCACTTCGCATTAAGCTTCGGGTCTTCTCGCCCACGGTCATTCCCTTCCTTCTCTACACTTGCGAAACGTGGACCCCCCTAATGGAGCATCTTCGCAGGTTGGAAACATTTAAGCTGGCCTGCCTACGATCCATCCTGGGTTTAACCAGGCTGGATTGTGTGAGGAGCTCATAAATCCTCAAAAGAGCTGGGCAAGGTCCCATCGGTGAGCTCCTCTGGCAGGCAAGGCTGTGTTGGCTGGGTCATGTAGCCCGCATGCCCAGCCACCGCATGCCGAAACAGCTTTTGTTCGGTCGGATCGAGGGGGCTAAACGGGCGCGGCATGGGCTAGAGAAGAGATGGAGTGATGTGGTACAGGAGGACGTGGAGCTGAGTGGACTTGCCGATGACTGGTACCAGCGCTGTCAAGATCGGCCTCTGTGGAGGAGGCTCGTGAAGAACGCTACTGGGCAGTTGGAGGCAGTCGCCCTCCAACAACGGAGGGCGGAGGAGTGACGCTCACAACAACGAGCGGAGCGCCGGGTGACTAAGGCACAGCAGGTTGGCACAGTAGGGGGCACAGGTGGTGCATCAGCCAGTCATCTCAGTCGACCCGTGGCACCTGGGTCTGCCCGGTGACCTCCTGCCAGCGGGCGTTCGACACTTCACGTGGCCTCAAGGTGCACATGGCCTTGCACAAGCGTCGTGGTGACGTCGCCACCCTACTTAGTGGCGAATGGTGGTTGTTGTTGAGTGAGTCTGTGAGTGAGTCTGTGTGTGTGAGTGTGTAAGTCTATGTGTGTGTGCGTGTGTGTGTGCGTGCACGTGTGCGTGCACATGTGGATCGCCACACAAATTTGGTGAAACTCCTACCCGTGGTCGCTGAGGTCGCCATCTCCTGGCCTAGCCAGGGTCTGGGCAGCGCAGCAAGTGGAGACATTTCCAGCTCTCGGAGATTGAATGTTTCCCCCTCACACGCGTTGGTTCTCTCCCCTCACATGTATACTCGCTCTTGAATGGAGCTGGGCAAACATATGTCATGCAGTGGGGCCCATTGCCTGAAACATCGCCCATGATATATTTTCCTCTTAAGGCAGCCGTTGTATTAACGAATGAGTTCAGTGATTTGTGTTATTTGTGCACCACTGCCAACGCGGTATCGACAAATAATCCCAATGTAGGACCACAGAGCTTGGGGATATTGTTGGTCGCGCCGGTTTCTGGCTGGCTGCAACACCAATGCACAAAATACAGCACTAACATAGAATATGTATGTATGTTGAACTTCTATCGCACCGTACGTAGCCAACCGCGCTAATCGAAGGTGCTGGGGAAGGACAACAAACTAAGCACAAAAAGCGGTTCTAAGAAAATGAGTTGTCAAAGACATTTAAAAGTGCAGAGCTCCAATGGCTTCCAAATATCGGAAGGAAGAGCGGTCCAGATGGCCGCAGAAGCGCATCTAAAAGCGGCGCGATGCGGTGACCGCACCCCAGAGCCCCCCCCAACGCCCCTTGGACCCCCTCCGCGAAGACAGCGCAGAGTGCCGCTGCTCCCTTGTGACCAGGTCGCGTCTGAAAAAGAGCTACATGGACCAGTGGGCCTTACTTGGTAAATAAAAATAGTTTAGTTCGGGCCACCTCCCGCAACACGACGCTTGTGAGCATGGGGACACCGCGTGCTCCCCTCCAGATCGCATCTCCAGCTCACATCAGCTTATACCTCGACCTTACACCTTGAGCTCACGCCTTAAGCTCGAACTTTCAGTTCACACCTCTGCCTCACCACCTTCTGTTGAGCTCCACCAAGCATGCTCGTCTCAGGTTATTTCATCACGAATACAGTAGCCGCATTGTACAAAGACTCCACCGCCACTCAGGGACATCACCATTCACGGACATCTCCGCCACTCACAGCAGGGGCAACGGACACCACTGGTGACATTTCACATATGTGATTGAGATGCTCAGCAGTGGTTTCAGGTGCATTTTGATGACTCCATGAGAACCGTTCTTGATCTGCTGAAGTAGGAGCAATAATCCTCGTGCCACTTTTTTAGTTCGTCCCAGAGCACCCTACACCGACTGGGTCGTGGCAGTGACAGCAGCAGCAGCAGTGACATCGTGGCGCGTCACTGACACGGCTAAACACACATGAGCGGAGACGCAGTGGCGGCAGCAGGCAAAGCACATCCCTCACATGAACACTAAATCAAGCTACACTCTAGCCCACAGATGTGTCAGTCAAAGACAAAGATCCTCCGTAAAGACTTAAGACTGTTGTGGCAAGCGCTGTTAGCGAGCGCCTTATGAAGGCTGACATGGCATGTGAGGTAGCCTAAGCTAAATGAGCACCAGGCACTAATTTGAGACTGAGTCGACCTAGGGGAGGCCTAGTAACGATTTAGATAATCATCACTGGTGTTGGCCATGAGTGGAAATTGAACTCGGGTCGCCGGGTTCGTAGCGCAGCACGCTAACCTTTACACTTCTGCTCACCACAGATCTGTCAGTCACAAGCATACACATTGGAAGCAATCAACATCGGGCATATAAATGGTTCTGTTTAGACAACTTCACCAGTCCATCCAACTGCTGGTGGTAAAGGTAGGTTCACACCTTCTGTTAGCCGAAAATATCACTCGTGTCCTTGAGCATGTGATTGAGTCACCAAGGTGAATGTAGGCAAGGCGAGGCAATCATCTAGAAATGACTGACAAAGGATCTACATTAACCAGCTTTTCGAACAATATTATGACTTCACTTAATACAAAACAATATTCTTAGTAACTATTATTCTTAAAAAATAACAATAACTTATTTTAATGGATGACGCGTAAACAAAGGAGGGAACATGGAAAGGGTGCAGCGATGTTGGAATGTTATTTATTTTGTATTATTTCTTATTTGGGGTGGTGGTGGTGTTGGTAGAGGTAAAGGTGTTTATAGAGTTGGCAATTGTAGGATAGGTAGCGTTGATAGGGCTGTTGTTGGAAAGAGTGATGGTGTCGGTTGGGGTGGTCGTGTTGGTAGGAGTCATTGTGTTGGTAGGATTGGTGTTGGTAGGGTTGGTGTTGGTAGGGGGAGTGGTGTTGGTAGGAATAATGGTGTTGGTATGGTTGGTGTTGGTAGGGTTGGCGTTGGTAGGGTTGGTTTTGGTAGGAGTGGTGGTGTTCGTCGGAGTAGTTGCGTTTGGTAAGGGTAGCGGTGTTGGGAGGGGTGGTGGTGTTGGTAGGTGTGCGGATTCTAAAGGTGGTGGAGTTGGTAGGAGTGGTGGAGCAGGCATTGATCCGGGCCATGAAGAGTGGTCTCTTTGCCCTCATGATCACGAGGCGGGACTCACGCTCAGCTGGGGTGATGATGTGGGAAGGAGTGGTGGTGAGGGTAGAGGAAGTGATGGTGGTCAGGGTTGGGTTAGTAGAGGAGGTAGTGTTAGTAGGTGTGTGGTTGGTAGAGGTGGTGGAGTTGGTAGGAGTGGTGGAGCAGGCATTCATCCAGCCATGAAGAGTGATCTCTTTTCCCTCATGATCATGAGGCTGGACACATGCTCAGCTGGGGTGATGTGGGTAGGGGTGGTAGTGAGGGTAGAGGAGGTAATGTTGGTAAACGTGGGATTGGTCAAAGTGGCGGAGTTGGTAGGAGCGGTGGAGTTGGTGATTGAGCTGGTAGGGGTAATTGAGCTTATTTTAGTGCGGCGGGCATTGATGCGGGCCATTATCATGAGGTGACACCACTCACACTCAGCTGGGATGATGGTGTTGGTCCGGGTGGTAGTGAAGGTGGAGAAAATGCTGTTGGTAGGGTTTGTAGGGGTGGAAGGGGTGGTGGTGTTAGTCAGGATAGTATTGGTAGAGGTGTTGGTATTTAAAAGTGTGATGGTGTTAGTCGAGATAGCGGTGTTTTTCGGGGTGGGGTTTGTCATGGTGGTGTTGGTAGGAATGGTGGTGTTGGTAGGAGTGGTGGTGTTGGTAGAAGTGGTGCTGTTGGTGGGTGCGCTGGTAAGTGTTGGTGAGCTATTCATCATGGAGCAGCCATCCAGTTGAGTCTTTAGGGATCTATGGGTCCTCTTGATTTTCATGGGGTGGCACTTGCTCCGAGCCAATTTCCTCTCATGTAGCGGCTTCGGTAAACTCGTCTGCGCTGCGATGACTTCTGTTTAAAACCGGAAACAAAATCATTATGAGAGGCAAGAGATTGCAGTCTCCTTCTTCCCCTGTTGGTCACTCCACTCAAATATGTTTTTTTCACTTGCCATCTGCCACACCACCACCATTGATTGAGCACGAGTGTTGTACCTGCCTTTCAGTGGCAAATATCGGACAACTATTTGTAATCCACCAACATGAACAATGTGTGCTTGTAATAAATGTGTGCGACTTTGTCGAGGATGTGAGTGTGATTTTTTATTGTTTGTTGTTGTAACGTTCTAACCTGCCTCTCCTGTACATCTGTGAAAAATAGCTTAATAGCTCATCGGATTCTTCCAGTATAAATATTCTGATTCTGATTTGTGTCATCTATGCATGTGAGATTATGACATTTGCCTGAGTGATCTATATCCATGATGCCTCTCTGGGTGTGGTGTCTCTGTTGTGGTGTCCTGCTGATGTTCTATGTTACAGTGACGCCAGCATACTCTCTCTCTTATTAGTGGATTCTTCAGCCAGACTCTTAGGCTGGTAATGGTGATCCCCGCGCTCTCCACGTCGTAAGTGATGGCCACCGGCCCACTGTGCAGCATCTTTATCAAGGTCGTCCACCTTGAGGGAGACGGGTATTCTCCATCTTGGGGAACCGTCATCTGTGGTGCCGCCGCAGCGGAGCCGCTCCAGCGGAGCCGTGCCCACCGCCGCGACGCCGTCACCGATGCCTCGGATTTCCCGCCACTCTCCCGGGGCTGGTGCCTTCTCAGACGTCCGCGTTTTGCCCACTGCACAGTCGTGAGGCCGCCGCAGCAGAGCCGCTCTGCCGAGGCCGTGCCCACCGCCGTGAAGCTGCCACCGGGGGATGCCGACGCCAACGCGGTGCACCCTCGCCACCCCCCCTCCCCCCGCACGAACGCACACACGCCCCACGTAGAGCCAGGAGGGGAGGTCACCCGGCCGATAGGTTTTTTTTCCAGAAGTCCCTAATGGGATCGATCTTCATGGTTTCCTGCGGCCGGGAAATTGGGCGATCTTCCCCCTGTAGCTGACATGCACTGCGGCGCCGGGACCTAATATTAAAGTTGCATGGTCACGGCAAGGGCCATCGAGCCACCGCGAGTGGAACCACACACACACAAGCACGGGTCAGTGGACTGGTAGCGGGAGAACAGAGAGCGGATGTCGGAGAGATCACTGCGGCGACATCACCCGAGTTGGGATCCGGGTATCGAAGGGTGGGAAAATCCGAGCCCCTGATTGGACGGGAGGCCAAGGGAGCGAAACGGCGAAATTCCTTTGTTGTAGGTGGGATAAAGGGAGGGGGATTCAGGTAGCAAGGCAGTTCTTCAAGATCATCGCGGTCCACGCAGGAGGGGAGTTAGCCGTTCGAGACGTCCGCGTGATGCACTTCAGCGCAGCCAGGCTCAACCCTCTACTGATCGCTTTTCTACAGCTTCCAGCGCAGCAGAGTGGAAGTACACGTGAGTAAGAGAGAGAGGTAAGTTTGGGCTATTTGATCGAGGGTAGAAAGCAGAGCGATAGGCAGAGGAAATACAGTCTAGGATCTCAAGGGGAATAGGCTGACATCCACTGACCCACACAATTACGCGTAGCTTAACGGGTTGCTTGCGGTAAATAAAATAACTGGTAGGGGAATAAACTGTTTCGTGTGCTCCTTTGGAGGGTGAAGAGGAGGGTGGAGAGTGTTTTGTGTTCGCGCGCACACGCGGCTGTTTGCGGCGAATAAAGGAGTAGAGCGTGCTTGGTGTCCGTACCTGTACGATCGTTTACAGTATTGTTCAGCACGCGCGTGCCTACACGACTATTTTTGGTGGTGCCCAGCGCTCGCGTACCTGCGCAATCGCCTACAGTAGCGGTTTGCACTCACGTGCGTGCGCGGTTTACAACGAGGTTGAGCTTTCATTTGTGACCAGGTTCCATCTGAAAAATAAGTTAGTACCTCAGTGGGCTTTGACTGGTATGATGGGGGTGTTCTTGATTTGAAGCTTTCGTGACTGCAGGAATCCATACTCTTTGGTTCTTTCGGCAAAGTCACGTAGGTATAAAATCAAATAAATCAGTCTGCCTCAGCAGCAGACCATGCTTTCCCCACCCGATGATGGACGCTTGTGTTGCACCCGAAACATCGTGATTTACTTTATTTTATACCTACGTGACTTTACCGAAAGAACCAAAGAGTATGATGGGGCTGGTTTAGTTTTATTTGTTTGTGTTTGGGTGATTTGTTAACCTTTCTTGTACTTTGCACTATTACATGTTTTTGTAGTATTTGTTGTTGTAACGTTCTTACCAGCCCCTACCGGACATCTGTGAAAAAGAGCTTTATAGCTCATCGGATTCCTCAACCATTAAAAAATATTATTGTTCTGACTCTACTGGCTAGGGGACATTGTTCTGTCCGCACCAGCGCAACTCACCAACGCCGCACAAGGACAGCTGAGTCCAGCACATGTCCCAAATGCCACGCTGCCAGTAACAAAAAACACCCTTAAAGTTGCAGTGGATAATTTTTAAGTATACTTAATTGAGCAAGGTGTTTGCTTGTTCCAAATGACATATGCGACTTTGTCTAGGATGTGTGCGTGGATGTGATATATACTTGTGTGTGTGGTGTATGCGAGTGAGATTCTTATATCTGCACGAGTGATCTGTACGCGTGATGCATCTCTGCGTGTGGTGTCTCTGCATGTGGTGTATGTCACGGTGCCACGCTGATGGCCTGTGTGAGCGTGAAGTCGGCACTCACCACTGCATTCTTCAGCCGCCACTCCGAGGCTGAGGAGGGTGATCCCCGCGCTCGCCACCTCGTAGGCGATGGCCACCGGCCCGCTGTGCAGCATCTCCATGAAGGTCGTCCACCCTGAAGGAGCTGGGTCGTCGTCTTCTCCTCCTCCTTGGGGAACCTCCATGCCATGGCTGGGAGAGGAAGCGACTCGAGGCACCCTCTCGGCTTCGTGACCTGTGAGGCGGTTGCTGATGTGGACGGCCACGGTCGCTTTGGTGAGAGGTAGAGGCTGTCCGGCCTGTGGCAGTTGGACCTCCCAGGCTCCCCTCAGCTTAACCAGCCAGTTAGGGGAGAAATTCTTCTCCTCCGTGGGCACAGACGCGAGGAACGCGGAGCTCGCCACGAGCAGCGTCACGAGGGTGCGTGAAGTACTGCGCAGCCCGTGAGCCTCCATGGTGACTGCTACGAGAGAGGCTCCAGGAGGCTTCGTGCAGAGAGGCGCTCCTCAGCAGGCAGCTTGCAGCGTGGCTCTAGCGGCACACTGGGTGGAAGCGGGTGTGACGTCACGGCCCGAGGGCGGATGTGTGTTGTGTCTCATCTGTGTGTGTCTGTATGTCTGTGTGTGTGTCTGAGTGTTTGTGTGTATGTCTGTGTATCTGTGTGTGTATCTGTGTGTTTGTGTGTGTCTGTGTGTGTGTGCGGTAGTGTAGTGATTAGCGCGCTGTGCTATGAACCTAGCGACCCGGGGTTCGATTCCTGCTCACGGCCACCAACACTGGTGTCGTGTGCCGTGCCGGTCTTCGTAGGTGCTGCTCGTTATGGCTACAAGGGGAGGCCCAGGAGTGGTTGAGGTAATCGTCAGCAGTGTTGGTGGCCGTGAGCGGGAGTCGAACTTGGAGGGCAGCGTGGCATTCACTGCAACAACACCGCCCGCGCTCCGACTGGTACACGGTCCGAACAGTGCAGAGTGCACATAATTCGCGGCGTCTCTCGCACGGTCCGGGTCTCTGTGTGGAGAGCGGGAGACGAAGGCGAGGATCACACAGGGTAGAGGGTGCACGTCGGCACTGCTTCCCACGTCACAACACGAGTCACGTCACATCACAGACTCATCCTCACCGTGAACCAACATCATCAACACAAACCCACATCTTCTTAGTTCTTTCGGTAAAGTCACGTTGAAGGGAAACAATGAAATAATAAAATATATATAAAACAATAACAATTTTCACGACGTTTCGACCATAACACAAACGGTCGTCATCAGGTGTGTCGGTTTGCATGAATTTATTTATTTTCAAATGGTGTATTTATTTATTTATAAAAAAAACCGTTAGCGCCACGTGCAGCGATTTGGCAGTTTATTTAGAAGAACTAGTCCATCTATGTTCTGAAAAGAGGAGGGGGGAGACGACAAATTTTAATGTATGCTGTCTGAAAGCCACTTTAAGCGTGAACAATCAATTAAGATCTGAAATGGTTTATCAAATCTTTCCAATGCTAAGCCAGAATCCATCTTCTCGGTTGAAATTGTCCCTGTGCTTGTATATGTGGATAGCCCTTCACTTGGAATGGAACTTTCTACAAACAAACTGAGGGCACCCCAATGGGCTCCCCCCTATCTCCGGTTATAGCTAACATTTTCATGGAGAAATTTGAGACTGACGCCATCCAGACTGCCACTGCGCCCAACCTTATGGAAGAGGTACGCGGATGACACTTTTGTCATCTGACCACATGGCCGGCCTGCTCTAGACCAATTCTTCGACCACATCAATTCCATACACCCAGCCATCAGATTTACCATGGAAGTCGAAAAAGATGGCAAGCTACCTTTTTTGGATGTCCTAATTAAAAAGAGAGCTGATGGTTCAATGAGCCACTCTGTCTACAGGAAAGCTACCCATACGAATGCTTATCTGAAACCGGATTCCCATCACCATCCATCACAGAAGAATTCTCTCATCAAGACTCTGTATCATAGAGCCCAATGCATATCCGACCAGGAACACATAGGCAGTGAACTCAAGCACGTACACCAAGCTCTTAAGGCTAATGGTTACTCCGACTATACAATCTGCAAAGCTATCACTCAAACCATGAAGAAGTACCCTCTTGAGGAGCCTTTCAAAACCATCACTTTACCCTACATTGCGGGGATCACAAAAAAGATCTCCAAAATCTTGAATAAACACAAGATCCAGGTCCGTTTCAACACATTACATAAAATCCGTGATCTGGTTCCGTCTGTAAAAGATATGATTCCGGGCATACAATACCCTGATATCTACAAACTAAGTTGCCTCTGTGGTAGTAGTTACATTGGAGAAACCAAACGCCATGTCTCGGACCGCATTCGTGAACACAAAGGAGACCTTAAACACGGTAGGACCAACACCTCGGCCGTGGCAGATTATTGTTATAATTCAGTAGGCTCACATGACATTGACTTTTCCAAGACAGAGGTTCTTTGTAAGCCATCTGGCTACCATGAGAAATTCGTTCATGAGGCTATCCACATATACAAGCACAGAGACAATTTCAACCGAGAAGATGGATTCTGGCTTAGCAATCATTGGAAAGATTTGATAAACCATTTCAGGTTTTAATTGATTGTTCACGCTTACAGTGGCTTTCAGACGGCATACAATGATTGTTTCGTCTCCCCCCTCCTCTTTTCAGAACATAGATGGACTCGTACTTTTAAATAAACTGCTAAATCGCTGCGCGTGGTGCTAACGTTTTTTATAAATAAATAAATACACCGTTTAAAAATAAATACATTTATGCAAACAGACACACCTGATGACGACCGTTTGTGTTATGGTCGAAACGTCGTGAGAATTTTATTGTTTTATATATATTTTATTATTTTATTGTTTCCCTTCAACGTGACTTTACCGAAAGAACTAAGAATATGAATTACTGCAGTCACGAAAGCTTTAAATCACAAACCCACATCATTAACACGGACCCACATCATTAATAAGAAACTCACATCAACGCGAGGTTACATCTTTACCACTCACCCACAACACTGGACATCTGTGAGAAAGAGCTGTATAGCTCATCTGACTCCAGTATAAATATTCTGATTCTGACATGAACTCACATCGTCACGACTCACTCACAACACACCACCATCACTATCAGTAACACCACTAACGCCACCACTCCTCCTGCCAGTACACTACACAGACACACACGTCCTCACCACTCACATCACCACTCACCTACAGTTCCTCACTTCCTCCAGAGAGTCGCTGCTTCTGTCGTCTCGGTGCTTCTCTACCGCCACATGTGAGAAAAAAGATCGACAGAAGCAAGTGGGGGCGGGGCTCGGTGATCACGCCCTCAGTGACGCAATATCCTGTGAGCCCCTCCCCCCCAGCACCTTCCCCCCCCCTCTACGCCCCCTCCCCCACTCACACCGCCAAAGACAAAGCTCCCGCGTATTTAGCCTTAACAGAGCACTCCTAACAACAACCTCACCACTAACAACGCCACCACCAATAACAACGCCACCACCAATAACAACCCCACCACCAATAACAACCCCACTACCACTAACAACCCCACCACCACGAACACCACCACCACTACTACCACACCACCACTAATACACAGTTCTGATCCACACCTCAGCTGCTCCCACACACGCGATGCTTCTGCTGCTCTCTCTACTTCCGCTTCCGCCGGTGAACGTGGCGCCAACTTCTGAAGCGGTTCGCTGCCTGGGCCTCCTCTGGGTCGACTCAGCCTGAAGGTGAGAACCTCGCATGGTGTGGACACCTCAGCAGTGGTGGAGGAGAGACAAAGGCGGCCCACAGCCGTAGGCTTCTAAACAGCTGCTGGGCTCACGGCATCGGTTCAAGCAGAGCCCGGCTCTGCTGCTGAGGCACTGAAGGTTGAAAGCGGTCCAGAGTGGCGCTCGAGTTGAGCCATTGCTGCTGATGAGAGGCTGATGGGATCAGTCAAATATACTTTTTTATCTTTGCAAGGAAGGGTTTATTGTGAAGGAGGCGAATCGCGTGCTGGCGGAGGAGGCCTCCACTAGACGCCGCTAATTAGGGTATTTGGTCTACTCTTCCACGCTGATCTCCACGTTTTGGAGCAAGGTGGGCGTACCCACACTTTACCCCACCACATGCGGGTCGTTAGCTCACTGGACTTGCACTGCAGAGGTGCAGGTTCGATTCCATCGCCCACACACCCACCCACTCACTTGCCCACTCACCAACTCACCCACTAACCCATCTATTCACCCACCCACAGGGACATGTGGAGACACGGAGACACATGGACACACGGATACATAGAGCCTTGATAAAGTGGTTGTGTAGGTGGTGTTAGAGTATCAGCATCAATGTGGTTGTTGTGGTTATGTTGCTTGTTATGGTTGTGGTGGTTGAGGTGATGTTGGTTGTGGTGGTTTTGAATGTGGTGGCAGTGGTTATAGTTGTGGTTGTATCGCTGGTTGTAGTGGTGGTTCAGGTTTTAGTTGTGGTGTAGGTGGTTATGTTGGTTGTTATGGTGCTTTTGGTTGTGGTAATAATTGCGGTTGTGGGGGGTATATTTTTTGTGGCTATAGTTGTGTACGTGGAGGTTGGGGTTTTCATGGTTATAGTTACAGTTGTGGTTATGTTATTGTTGTTGTTATACTTGGGGTTGTGGTTATAATTGTGATTGTGGTACAAGTTGTGATGGTTATGTTATGTTTTTGTGGTTATAGTTGTGGTGAAGGTGGTTATGTTGGCTTTCATGGTTGTTGTATGTGTAGGGAGCAGTAGAGTAGCGGTTGAACGCCACGCCACGGACCCGAGAAAGTTCGATTCCCGCTCACGGCCAACACCAGTGACGATCATTTGAACCAGTCCAGGGCTTCCCCTACGTCGACTCTGCCTGAAATGAGTACCTGTTGTGGTGTGTAATAAACATCGCCACTCGGGAGACAAAGACGGTCGGGTGTAGTGCTGGCCACCCACCTGCTTGTGTTCCACACTGCGGGTCTCCATAGGTACTCGCTAACAGAACTTGCCCCAACAGTCTGTTATAGGCTATAGAATAAATCTTTGTATTTTGTTGTTGTATGTGTGTTGAACTTCTTTCGCACCATATGTTGCCACCTGTGATAACCGGAAATGCGGTTATAGTTGTAGTGGTTATATCATGGTTGTGGTTTTAGTTGTGTCTGGTTTTAGTGCTTAGAGTTGTGGTTATAGATATGGCTATAATTGTGGTTATTGTTGTGGGTGTGGTTATAATTGTAGTTGGTTTTGGTTATAGTTGTGGTTATAGTGGTTATGGTTGTTGGGTATGGTTGTGGCTGTGGTTACATTTGTGGTTACATTTGTGGTTGAATTTGTAGTTCTAGTTGTGGTTGTTGGTTTGTGGTGGTGAGGCTGGTGCAGGTGGTGGGTTGGAGGCCACGTTCCCTGCCCATGCAGTTCCAACAGCGATGGCTCCCTGTGCTATGTGGGTCACATGAACTTGTCTCCCAGCATGCCTTGAAGTCATCATTATAGGAGCCCTCGCCTCCTCTACGCACTCTCCTCCTATCTCTCCCCTCTCACCTCCACGCACTCTCCTCCTACCTCTCACCTCCTCCGCGTGTCTCCTCCTTTCTTTTTTTCCCAGGGTCTTCCTCCTCTCTCTCCCCGTGTCTCCTTCCTCTATGTCGCCGTGTCTCTCTCCTCTCCCTCCCCGCGTTTCCCTCCTATCTTTCTCCGTGTCTCTTCTCTCTCCCCGCTTTTCCCTCTCCAACCTCCTCCTGTCTCCCTCCTCTCTCTCCCCGTGTCTCCTTTCTCTCCCCGTGTCTCACTCTTCTATCTCCCCCTGTCTCCCTCTTGCTTCCCGTGTCTCACTCACTCAGCCACCCACTCAGCCACTCACTCAACCACTCACGTACTCAAGCTTTCAATCAACAACTCACTCACCCAGCCACTCACTCAGCTGCTTAGTCACTCTGCTACCCACTCACTCAACCACTCACTCATTCAGCCTCTCACTCAGCCACTCACTAACTCAGCCACTCACTCCCTCAACCACTCAATCACTCAGCCACTCTCTCATTCAATCACTCACCTAGCCACCTGCTTATTTGTTTATTTTACCAGGTAAGGCCCATAAGATATATCTCTTTTTCAGACGTAACCTGGCCACATATGATTGCCCAATTAAGTGGCATTTTACGTGTCAATTTATATCAGCAACTATAAATGTGGAGTGACAAACAGGAGCCGGGCAAAAAATCACAACGAAGGGGAGAGTGAGAGAAACATGCGAACTCCAAATATACAACAGGCATCAGGGTCAGGATTGTTGTATATATTGTCTTGAAAAATAATAAAAATGAAATGAAAAATGCAAAAGGTGTAATTTTACAAAATTAGGTAATTATGTCAATTTATGCAATTACGCTAATTAGACTCGGCTTTGTTGTCTAGGGGTATTACCAATCGTGATAGTTGTCAGTGATGTGTGGGTTCTGGGTCCATATTTGTCGTGTCACTGGGGTTTATAATAGGCTGGTAGGGTGGGTTCATAATGGCCAGGTAGGGTGGGGTTATAATGGCCAGTGAGAGTGGGGTTATAATGGCCAGGTAGGGTGGGGTAAAATGGCCTTGTCAGGGGTCCACCTCCTCCACCACCAGTTCCACCTCAACCTCCTCCACCTCCCACCTCCTCGCAGGAACCCAGACTCAACAGGTGCCATGGGTTGCCACGCTACGTGCAGGGGAGGAGCTCATCACTTGAATGTGACGAGCAGTGAGCTTATCACTTGAATGTGAGATGCAGTGCGCTCATCACTTGAGTGTGACATGCAGTGAGCTCATCACTTGAATGTGACATGCAGGGAGCTCATCACATGAATGAATGGGACATGCAGTGAGCTCATCACTTGAATGTGACACGCAGTGAGCTCAACACTTGAATGTAACATGTAGTGCACTGACCACTTGAATGTGACATGCAGTGCGCTCATCATTTGAATGTGACATGCAGTGAGTTCGCCACTTGAATGTGACATGCAGTGAGCTCACCACTTGAATGTGACTTGCAGTGAGCTCAACACTTGAATGTGACATGTAGTGCACTGACCACTTGAACGTCATGCAGTGCGCTCATCACTTGAATGTGACATGCAGGGAGCTCATCACATGAATGAATGGGACATGCAGTGAGCTCATCACTTGAATGTGACATGCAGTGAGCTCAACACTTGAATGTGACATGCAGTGAGCTCATCACTTGAAAGTGACATGCAATGAGCTCACCACTTGAAAGTGACATGCAGTGCGCTCATCACTTGAATGTGACATGCAGTGAGCTCGCCACTTGAATGTGACATGCAGTGAGCTCGCCACTTTAATGATATGCAGTGTGCTCGTTACGTGAATAAGACATGCAGTGAGCTCGCCACTTGAATGTGATATGCAGTGAGCTCATCACTTGGACGGGACATGCAGTGTACTCATCACTTGAAAGTGACATGAATTGAGCTCATCACTTGAACATGACATGCCATTTTCTACATCACACGACTATACTGACTAAATATGATGGGTATAGTCGTGTGATGTAGAAAAAAGTTTAGTTGGAGGCATATATTTTTTGTGACGTAAAATTGTAATGTATAATGACTTTTTGTTAGTAGTAGGGTAGTTGCAGTTGCTTAGCGTCAATATACTAAATTCCTCCGCTGATATGTAACCTCAGCTTATTGGAGAGTATATTGAGTATATTGATTATATTGATGTAGTTTATATTTTAGTTTTTTATCAGTTTACTACACGGTAGTCATTATATAGTGTAGTGTATACCCAGTTACTTAATGTTAACAGCTCAGATTATTGGAGAGTATATTGAGTACATTGATTATATTGATGTAGTTTATATTTATTTTTTTCACATCGGTTTATTGCATGGTAGTAGGGTATGTATAGTTCTTTAGAAACTCCCTTTTTTATTTTCCACATAATGCACTAGCTTGATACGCGGTGGTTTGGGCTGTTGCAGTTCTTTCTTATTAAAATTGTATCTCCCTTTATTATTGCCAATCCTACATGATACACTAACATAATATGACTTTGAGACCCCCCACCTGCCTACACATTCCACAAGGAGTGAATAATCCCATATCTGCATTTGTCATAAACATGCTAAATTCCTCTGTTATGTAAACTTCTTCATCAAGACGCTCTCCTCCTCCCACCCAATTTAAAATACGCTGCCAAGCTTAGCAGTGTTCGTTAGGACGCTGTCTTTCCGACAGCTCTGTTTCTTCACCTGAGGACGGCTGCTTGCGTTGTGGCCTAAACGTGAGAATTTTATTATATTATGTTTGATGTTTATTATTTTATTATTTCCCTTCTACGTGACTTTACTGAAAGAACCAATAATATGGTGCATACCTACTTTTGGTGGGACCTGCTTTCCCTAGAGCAGTGCATACTGACTGTGGTAATACCTGCTATCACTACAGCATTGCATGCTGACAGGTGGTATCCTGCTATGACTACAGCATTGCATACTAACTGTGGTGGTATCCTGCTATGACTACAGCATTGCATGCTGACTGTGGTGGTATCCTGCTATGACTACAGCATTGCATGTTGAGTGGTGGTATCCTGCTATGACTATAGCATTGTATGCTGACTGTGGTGGTATCCTGCTATGACTACAGCATTGCATACTGACTGCGGTGGTATCCTGCTATGACTTCAGCATTGCATTCTGACTGTGGTTGTATCCTGCTATGA
This sequence comes from Petromyzon marinus, assembly GCF_048934315.1. NCBI lineage: Eukaryota > Metazoa > Chordata > Hyperoartia > Petromyzontiformes > Petromyzontidae > Petromyzon > Petromyzon marinus. Next base: position 104,121 of record NW_027423221.1, read on the forward strand.
CTATAGCAGTGCATGCTGACTATGGTGATATCCTGCTATGACTACAGCATTGCATACTGACTGTGGTGGTATCCTGCTATGATTACAGCATTGCATCCTGACTGTAGTGGTATCCTGCTATGACTACAGCATTGCGATGCTAACTGTGGTGGTATCCTGCTATGACTACAGCATTGCATGCTGACTGTGGTGGTATCCTGCTATTACTACAGCATTGCATGCTGACTGTGGTCGTTTCCTGCTATGACTCAAGCATTACATGCTGACTGTGGTGGTATCCTGCTATGACTACAGCATTGTATGCTGACTGTGGTGGTATCCTGCTATGACTACAGCATTACATGCTGACTGTGGTGGTATCCTGCTATGACTACAGCATTGCATGCTGACTGTGGTGGTATCCTGCTATGACTATAGCAGTGCATGCTCACTGTGGTGGTATCCTGCTATGACTACAGCATTGCATACTGACTGCAGTGGTATCCTGCTATGACTACAGCATTGCATACTGATGGTGGTGGTATCCTGCTATGACTAGAGCATTGCATACTGACTGCGGTGGTATCCTGCTATGACTACAGCATTGCATACTGACTGCGGTGGTATCCTGCTATGACTAGAGCATTGCATACTGACTGCGGTGGTATCCTGCTATGACTACAGCGTTGCATACTGACTGCGGTGGTATCCTGCTATAACTAGAGCATTGCATGCTGACTGTGGTTGTATCCTGCTATGACTATAGCAGTGCATGCTCACTGTGGTGGTATCTTGCTATGACTACAGCATTTCATGCTGACTGTGGTGGTATCCTGCTATGACTACAGCATTGCATGCTGACTGTGGTGGTATCCTGCTATGACTACAGCATTGCATACTGACTGCAGTGGTATCCTGCTATGACATCAGCATTGCATACTGACTGCGGTGGTATCCTGCTATGACTACAGCATTGCATGCTGACTGTGGTTGTATCCTGCTATGACTACAGCATTGCATGCTGACTGTGGTGGTATCCTGCTATGACTACAGCATTGCATACTGACTGTGGTGGTATCCTGCTATGACTACAGCATTGCATGCTGACTGTGGTGGTATCCTGCTATGACTACAGCATTGCATACTGACTGCAGTGGTATCCTGCTATGACTTCAGCATTTCATACTGACTGCGGTGGTATCCTGCTATGACTAAAGCATTGCATGCTGACTGTGGTTGTATCCTGCTATGACTAGAGCATTGCATGCTGACTGTGGTGGTATCCTGCTATGACTACAGCATTGCATGCTGACTGTGGTGGTATCCTGCTATGACTACAGCATTGCATGCTGACTGTGGTGGTATCCTGCTATGACTACAGCATTGCATACTGACTGCAGTGGTATCCTGCTATGACTTCAGCATTGCATTCTGACTGTGGTTGTATCCTGCTATGACTATAGCATTGCATACTGACTGTGGTGGTATCCTGCTATGATTACAGCATTGCATCCTGACTGTGGTGGTATCCTGATATGACTACAGCATTGCGATGCTAACTGTGGTGGTATCCTGCTATGACTACAGCATTGCATGCTGACTGTGGTGGTATCCTGCTATTACTACAGCATTGCATGCTGACTGTGGTCGTTTCCTGCTGATGTAGCCCAAGGGTCATAAAGAAGTGGGCGGGGCTAGTGATGTTAAAGTGAGAAATTTGCATGTTATTGTAAGATCGGAGGGCGACTTCCACGCCAAGGGTGCAGAGGTGGCTATTGTAATGTGAGAGATTAGCATGTCAATGTAAGATCGCAGAGCCGCCGCCACGACGAGGACGCGAGCGACGGTGTCTGTGTTAGTGTGAGACATTTAACCTGTTAAAGTAAAATCAGAGAGTCGAAAATAACAACTAACATCGGAAGGTAGGATGGAAACATCACGGCCAGTTATGACATAAACTGGTTAATAACGTCCTTCCAATGATTAGTCAGTCTGTACCCATTTTCTCGGTTGAAATTGTGTCTGTGTCTATATACAGTGGTACCTCGGTATACGACCGCTTTGGAATACGTCGAAATTGGTATATATCGTGTTTTACGAGAAAAAATGTCTTGGGATACGACGTCTTGCTTGGGATACGACGCGCTTGCTAGAACTTGTATGGGTCGGGATGAGTCACCGCGTACAGTACCCGCGTATGCCCCGTTCATGACTGAAACAAAGCGAGAGGGGCGGGATGGCGTGGGGGAGAGGGGAGAGAGGCGGGGGACGTGGGGGAGAGGAGCGGGGGGCATGGGGGAGATGGGCAGGGGGCGTGGCAGATAGGAGCGGGGGGCGTGGGGGAGAGGAGCGGGTGGAGAGGGGCGGGGGCGGCGTTGGGGAGAGGGGCGGGGGGCGTGGGGGGCTGCCCCCATGGAGGGTGAAGCCCCGGGTCGAGGCGCGCGCGCGCGTGCGTGGTTGAGGCATGCCACGTGACCAGCGCAGCTGGCAGCAACGCGGTCACGTTGCTTCTGTATGCATTTTAGTAATTAGTGTCTAAATTACCTTCTGGAACGAATTAACGACGTATACCGAGGTACCACTTTACCTGGATGGCTTCATGAACGAATCGTTCACAATCTGGGTGATCTAGCAGCAGAGGGTTTTAAGGAAAACCGCTTGGTTGGTTCGATTAAAGATGTCGAATCAGTGATGATATTATTTTTTTTTAACGAGGCAGTTGGTGGGATCTCCATTGATTTTTGTATAGCTACCATCATTAAGTAGGTCCTGAATTTTGTTCTTGTATGTGGTTTTGTCCATGATGTCTGTGGGATTGCCCTTGTCAGCTGAGAGAATGACGATGTGCTCTATCTTTTTGAATTGAGAAAGCTCAAAGTGCTCATCCTTACCGATGTTGCTAGTAGGTGACTTAGCGTTTTTAAGGATTGCAGCGATTTCCGATCTTGCCACGTCTGCAGTAATATGTCCCAAACCCTTAAGGTCTCCTTAGACCTGGGCAATTATATCATCAACTGGGATGTGTTTAGGGGTGACTGCAAAATTCAACCCTTTGGCTAGAACCGATTTTAGGCTGTCGGAAATTGGACTGTTACTCTGAATGATAACAATCGTGTCAACCTCGAACTTTGTTGTAGCTGATGTTTTCACGGAAAAATTTGTGACAGATGCCATACAGGCATGCACTGTATGTCCGTCCTTGTGGAAGAGGTACGCAGATGACATGTTCGTCATCTGGCCATGTGACCGACCAGCTCTGAACCAGTTCCTCAACCAATTCCATACACCCAGCCATCAAATTCACCATGGAGGTGGAAAAGGATGGCAAGTTACCATTCTTGGATGTTTTAATCGAAAAGAGACCAGATGGCTCAATGGGAGACTGTCTACAGGAAAGCCACCCATATGGATGCCTACCTAAAACCTGACTCCCACCACCATCCATCCCAGAAGAATTCCCTCATCAAAACTCTACACCATAGAGCTCGATGTATTTCCGACCATCATCTCCAAGCCAGTGAACTGGAACACGTACACCAAGCTCTCAAGATGAATGGATATTCAGACTACACAATGCTTAAAGCTATCACCCCAACCGCTGAGAAAGAACCATCTGAGGACCCAATCAATACCGTCACCTTGCCATACATAGCAGGGGTCACCAAAAATATTTCCAAAATCATTCATAATCTGCGAAGGATGTGATCTCTGACATGCAATACCCCGGCGTCTACAAACTAAGCTGTGTCTGTGGCAGTAGTTACATTGGGGAAACTAAGCGACATGTCTTGGACCGTGTTCGGGAACATAAGGCAGATCTGAAACATGGTAGGACCAATACCTCGGCTGTGGCTGATCACTGTTTAAATGCGATGAGCTCACACGAAATTGATTTATCCAAAACGAAAGTACTTTGCAAACCCACCGGCTATCACCAAAGATTCGTTCATGAAGCCATCCAGATATATAGACAGACACAATTTCAACCGAGAATATGGGTACAAACTGAGCAATCATTTGAAGGACGTTATTAACCAGTTCAAGTCATAACTGGCTGTGATGTTTCCATCCTACCTTCCGATGTTAGTTGTTATTTTCGACTTTCTGATTTTACATTAATAGGTTAAATGTCTCACACTAACACAGCCACCATCGCTCACGTCCTCGACATCGCGGCGGCTTTGCAATCTTACATTAACATGCTAATCTCTCACATTACAATAGCCACCTCTGTGCCCTCGGCGTGGAAGTCGCCCTCCCATCTTACATTAACATGCAAATTTCTCATTTAACATCACTAGCCCCGCCCACTTTGTTTGTGACCCTTGGGCTACACCCATTTCAAACCTATAAAAAGTCTGCCTCAGCAGCTTTCCCCCTCCTTTTTCCTCCTGATGACGATTGCTTATGTTGCGATCGAAACGTCATAGTTTTTTGTTTTATAATTTTGTTCTGCGTGACTTTACCAAAAGATACTCTTTGGTTCTTTCGAAAAGGAACGTAGGTATAAAAATAAAAAAATAAAAATTATATATCACGACGTTTCGATTGCAACACAATCGGTCATTCTCAGACAGAAAAAAATAATCCAGCAATGGAACTGAAGAACCAGCGGGCCATACCTACGTAACTTTTACCAAAATAACCAAAAAGTATGGATTCCTGCAGTCACGAAAGCTTTAAGCCATGGTTTATGCTCCTTAATAAATGAAGACACCAAAACGTCTTGACCGCTTACGACGTATGGTGCCTCGTCAGCAGCATCGGGCTCCCTTGAATCAGTGTTGGTGAACTGCCGATATTACACAGACTCTCGTCTTGAAATGGGGGATGAGTTGAGAAAATCTAGAAATCCCCGTGGAGGACAAATAGAGTGGACTTTGAACGTTGGAATGTAAGCTCGTGGATTATTGCATTGCGCGGGTGCATGGGGATATTGCGGGGACAGTGGCTTCCACACAGAACTTCGATGTGGGGTCTATCTCCGTTAGATTATTGGGCAAGTTGTAACACAGGGGCGCGTTGAATATGGAAGACTACATACTCTAATCTCCGCTAACAGATTATATCCTCATGTTTGCGTCAGGATAAACAATTCATACATTACAGCCTACGGTGCTACACATTTCAGGTTGCGGTAGTGCTATGGTTAACGTGCTGTGATACAAACCCGGCAATCCAGGTTCGATTCCCGTTCACGGTCAACACCTGCGATGGTTATCTGAACCGGTCCCGGGCCTCCCCTTGGTCGACTTAGCCTTAAATGAGTACCTAGTGCGGTTTGTAGTAAGCTTCGCCACTGAGGAGACAAAGGCGGCTGGGAATGGTGCTGTTAAGGCTTCAGCGGGGATCTTTGTCTTTGTTTGCTACACAGCATAGGTCGGCCTCTGTAGAGGAGGCAGAGGAGCAGGCTCGTGAAGGACGCTACTGGGCAGTGCCAGGGTAGGTGCACTGTGAGTCTATTGGGCAGTTGGAGGCCGTCACCCTCTAACAACAGCAGAGGTTGGAGGAGCAACGCTCAGAACTAGCATCATCAGGCGGCAGCAAGCATTGTGTATAAATTCACCTGTTTTGGTCTTAAGGAAAATCGTGCAAAATAGAGAAAAGGTAAGAAAGTCACAAAACATAAATACATAACCAAACAAATTATGAAGTCCAAATTTGCAACACTGAATGCATTCTTGGGGCAAGGCAGCAAAACAAAAAACAATAGTCCCAGATTTCGATTTAAAGCTTTCATGACTGCAATGATTCATCTTCTTTGGTTCTTTCGGTAAAGTCACGTAGAATGAGAATAAAATAATAAATTGATAAAATAAAATGACGCAATAATATTCTCATCAGAAGGCCGATGTGTTGTGGCCGAAACGTCGTGAGAATATTATTGTGTTATTGTATTTTATAAATGTATTATTTTATTCTCATTCTACGTGACTTTACCGAAAGAACCAAAGAAGAATAGTCCCAGACTTCACCAAAACAACAACACACTGCACATGAACATTGAACTATCGATGCATGAGGGGCAAGGATCAAGGATACAAATCACATCTGCAATTTCTTTTGTGTCCAGCAACTCCGATTATAACGTTTGGCTCCGTACTATGCAAAATTAGTTAAATGTACAACAGTTATAGTCTGCAACGTCAAAGGCTTGGTCACCTATTCATATTTTTGTTTGAGGAAGAGTTAAATGGAAATTTGATGCACGTCTTATGTTTCTTGGGTTAATGAATTAGCTAAGTGCAACACAGATTTGCCAATACGGGTTTTATGAATGACCAGGGCCCACTTTAGATGTCTTCTTGCATCAAGGCGATGTGAGACTGGATTGTAAGATGTTTAAGTCGAGGGAACACCTAGCCTTGCATGCAATCGGTGTGTTTGGTAGCTGCACGACTATCTGATGAGCTCTCGGGTTGGAAAACGCGTGGCGCATCGTGCCAATGCGCGACGTTTCGCCTGCCCAGTTCCTCAGGAAGCTCGCTCGCTCCAGGCACGTGGGGCGCAACATTCATGCGGTACAACAAATAAAAGATCCCCCGCGTAGGCTTAACAGACCGTTGGGGCAAGTGCTGTTACGGAGCACCGCCTATGAAGGCCAGCACGGCACGTGGGGTTGGGTGGCCAGCACCACCCCCGGCCGCCTTTGTCTCTCCCGAGTGGCGATGTTTACACATCGCACCAGGTACTCATTTGAGGCTGAGTCGACCTAGAAGAGGCCCAGGACCGGTTCACATAATCGAACTCGGGTCGCCAGGATCTTAGCGCAAAATACACTATTTTCAAATGAATATGAGTTTTAGTCCATGTTAATTTATGGCCATATGTATGCCTATATATATTGATAAATATTAATAATGTTGTTCATTTACAGAGATGCAGAGTTAAATTGAGACTATATGGATGAATAAAACAAGATACAGAGAAGTCAGCAAAGTGACATTCTATCAGCAATGCCATCCATTCAGAGCATCGGCTCGATAACCGATGTGCCACCGCTCCCCACACGCGGTACAACGCACACCTGTGAACATCGATCGGAGAATTCGTAGCCTCTTTGTAGATGCCATTCCGGATAAAGCCCTCTCTCCATGAGTGTTACTGTGTTCTTTACTTTGCCACGGTTCGGTAAAGGGGTCGGTGCCTCAGGGACCGGCCGTTCAAGTACTCACCACTGACGTTAGCGTTGCGCTCTCTTGCTCGTCACTAAGCGAGCATTGGATCCAGCAGCGGATTGACGAGATTGCCGGTGCGCCTCTCATTGCTGCCTCGGGTGTAACTGCTGCTGCATTCCCCATTCCAGTAAAAAGTCATTATCTTTGTTCAATCTATAACTATAGACTTAAAAGTTACAATGTAAATTCTAGATTTAAAGCTTTCGTGACTGCTAGGATCCATACTCTTTGGTTCTATTGGGTAAAGTCACGTAGGTGAAAATAAAATAACAAAAAATCACGACGTTTCGGCCACAACACAAGCGGCCTTCATCAGGTGAAGGGACGAGACTGTCTGGAGGACAGCGCTGGAGTGGAAGAAGCCACGCTTAGATCACGACCTTTAAGCTGTGTGAGAAGAAAAAGACCACGCGCCTTGACAAAGGAATTAGCATATAATTTAGCATTGAAATGGCTCATTGAAATAGCTAAGTTAAAGTATACACATCCGCAGAGGTACCCCTTGACAAAGGAATTAGCGTTGGAGTGGAAGAAGCCACGCTTAGATCGCGATCTTTAAGCTGTGTGAGAAGGAAAAGGCCAAGTGCCTTGACAAAGGAATTAGCATCGAATTTAGCATTGAAATGGCTGAGTGATTAGCTTGTAACTGGTCACAGAAATAGCTACGTTAAAGTTAGAGCATATACGTTCACCGAGGCACCTAGTACTCATCAAACAAGAGAATTTAGCGAAACACAACCACGCTCAGACATCGGACCTGTGTGCGAGCAAACAAGGTGTTCTGACAAAGAAATTAGCATAAAAATTAGCATTTGATTGTCGGATTTTAGGAAAGAGGTGGTGTACGTGCCGGTGGACTCGCAGTTTTGCGCGGGGGGGGGGGGGGGATGAAGGGGGGGGGGAGTTTACCTATTGACGGTGTGAAAAGGGGGAATTTATAAGAGCTGCGAAAGTTTGGGGTACCACTACTTGAAAAATATACTGTACCATTGAAATTAGTTTAATGTTTAGTTCGATTTAGAACATCTTTCCAATGGATGCTTAATTTGAAACCATCCTCTCGGTTGAAATTGTGTCTGCGTTTGTAGATCTGAATTTCTTCATGAACAAATCTCTGATAAAAGCCCGTGGGTTTGCAAAGAACCTTGGTATCGGAGAAAATTATATCGTGATCCCCCACAGCGTTGTAACATTGATCAGCCACGGCAGAAGAATTCGTTTTGCCGTGTTTCAAATCTGATTTGTGCTCGCGAATTTGGTCAGAGACATGTCGCTTTGTCTCACCGATGTAGCAATCACCGCAGGTACAACTCAATTTGTAAACCCGGGGTACTGTAAATCAGGAATGACATCCTTCACGGATGGGATCAGATCACGAATTTTGTGTACTGTATTTAACCGGACCTGGATCTTGTGTTTGTTTAGAATTTTGGAAATATTTTTAGTAACGCCTGCTATATATGGAAGTGTGATGGTTTTGACCGGAGTATCAAGTGGTTGTTTCTGTATGGAGGGAGAGACAGCTTGGCGGATGGTACGGTCAGAGTAACCATTCCTTTTGAGGGCCAGGTGTACATGTTTTAATTCACTGGTCAGGTGGTGTTGGTCCAAAATGCAATGAGCCCTATGGTATAAAGTTTTGATGAGATAATTATTTTGGGCTGGGTGGTGGTGGGAATCAGGTTTCAAGTAGGAATCTGTGTGGGTGGGTTTCCTGTAGACAGAATGCCCCAATGAGCCATCAGGTCTACTCTCAAACAGAACATCTAAGAATGGTAGCTTGCCATCTTTCTTCACTTCCATGGTGAATTTGATGGCGGGATGTCTGGAATTGATGTGGTGTAGGAAAAGGTTCAGAGCTGGGAGGCCATGTGGCCAAATGACGAAAGTGTCATCCACATATCTCTTCCACAGGGAAGGTCTGAGGGTGGAAGTCTGGATAGCGTCTGATTCAAATTTCTCCATGAAAATATTGGCTATCACTGGTGATAAGGGGGATCCCATGGGGGTACCCTCATTTTGTTTGTAGAAGGAGCCCTTCCAAATAAAGTAGGTATTGTTGAGGCAGTGCCTAACCAGTGCAGGTGTGTCGGGGTCTAGTCCATGTTGGACCAAATTTTCAATTATTTCAATATATTTTCATGGAGAAATTTGAATCAGACGCTATCCAGACTTCCACCCTCAGACCTTCCCTGTGAAAGAGATATGTGGATGACACTTTCGTCATTTGGCCACATGGCCTCCCAGCTCTGAACCTTTTCCTACACCACATCAGTTCCAGACATCCCGCCATCAAATTCACCATGGAACTGGAGAAAGATGGCAAGCTACCATTCTTAGATGTTCTGTTTGAGAGGAGACCTGATGGCTCATTGGGGCATTCTGTCTACAGGAAACCCACCCACACAGATTCCTACTTGAAACCTGATTCCCACCACCACCCAGCCCAAAAGAATTCTCTCATCAAAACTTTATACCATAGGGCTCATTGCATTTCGGACCAACACCACCTGACCAGTGAATTAAAACATATACACCTGGCCCTCAAAAGGAATGGTTACTCTGACCGTACCATCCGCCAAGCTGTCTCTCCCTCCATACAGAAACAACCACTTGATACTCCGGTGAAAGCCATCACACTTCCATATATAGCAGGTGTTACTAAAAATATTTCCAAAATTCTAAACAAACACAAGATCCAGGTCCGGTTCAATACAGTACACAAAATTCGTGATCTGATCCCATCTGTGAAGGATGTCATTCCTGATTTACAGTACCCCGGGGTTTACAAATTGAGTTGTACCTGCGGTGATTGCTACATCGGTGAGACAAAGCGACATGTCTCTGACCGAATTCGCGAGCACAAATCATATTTGAAACACGGCAAAAGAATTCTTCTGCCGTGGCTGATCACTGTTACAATGCTGTGGGGGATCACGATATAATTTTCTCTGATACCAAGGTTCTTTGCAAACCCACGGGCTTTTATCAGAGATTTGTTCATGAAGCAATTCAGATCTACAAACACAGACACAATTTCAACCGAGAGGATGGTTTCAAATTAAGCAACCATTGGAAAGATGTTCTAAATCGAACTAAACATTAAACTAATTTCAATGGTACAGTATAGTTTTCAAGTAGTGGTACCCCAAACTTTCGCAGCTCTTATAAAATCCCCCTTTTCACACCATCAATAGGTAAACTCCCCCCTCCCCCCCCCCCGCGCCAAACTGCGAGTCCACCGGCACGTACACCACCTCTTTCCTAAAATCCGCCAATCAAATGCTAACTTTTTATGCTAATTTCTTTGTCAGAACACCTTGTTTGCTCGCACACAGGTCCGATGTCTGAGCGTGGTTGTGTTTCGCTAAATTCTCCTGTTTGATGAGTACTAGGTGCCTCGGTGAACGTATATGCTCTAAATTTAATATAGCTATTTCTGCGAGCAGTTACAAGCTAATCACTCAGCTATTTCAATGCTAAATTCGATGCTAATCCCTTTGTCAAAGGGTACCTCTGCGGATGTGTATACTTTAACTTAGCTATTTCAATGAGCCATTTCAATGCTAAATTATATGGTAATTCCTTTGTCAAGGCACTTGTCCTTTTTCTTCTCACACAGCTTAAAGGTCGTGATCTAAGCGTGGCTTCTTCCACTCCAGCGCTAATTCCTTTGTCAAGGGGTACCTCTGCGGATGTGTATACTTTATCTTAGCTATTTCAATGAGCCATTTCAATGCTAAATTATATGCTAATTCCTTTGTCAAGGCGCGTGGTCTTTTTCTTCTTACAATGTAAAGTTACTTTTTAATGTGCAACGTCTGGCACTTTCCTTGCTGTTGTTTAAACCGAGCTTGGAAATTTATATACTTTTGAAATATGAACTTGTATACTTTATCTATGTTATATATTCATTCTTGGTTCTTTGCTTACCTTTCCTCTACTTTGCACTCCTATTCGTGTTTTTGCATTGTTGTAACTTTTTGACTGGCCCCTTTGGGACACCTTTGAAAAAGAGCTTGAGAGCTCATCGGATTTCTCCAGGATAAATAAAGATTCTGATTCAGAACTAATTTCACCACAAAATGTATTTATATGAAAAAAATACCGTCGAGGCCGTGAAATCGTCGTGCCTCCTCGTAATGCGAGAAACTGAGATTTACCTGAGGGGGGCCACGGTGACAAGATGTTAACTCCCTCGATTGGTATACAGAAGACCGTGGGTTTGATCCCGACTGTGACGCCTGCTGCATATTTGGAGTTTGCATGTCTTTCTCCCTGTGGTCGAGTGGATTTTTCTCCGGGTCCTCCAATTTTTCCCTCCACATTTAGAATCAATATGCCTTTAGAGTATTTGGCTGCTATAAATTCGCAAGTGATAAGTTACTTCGTTGTGCTATAATTTGTGGTCAGCTCCTTTATAAAAAGAGCTGTACAGCTTAATGGGACTTACCAGGTAAAATAAAAAAAATAGTGAGTCAGTTAGATTAGTCCCGACAATGCTCCTATCGGGTGCACAGGGCACAGCGAGGCAACCAGAACAGGTGATGAGTCATCACGCGAATCTGATTCTCGTCTACTCTTGCATATGGCAGCAATCGGCTCGGGAGCTCAGGAACTGGATGCCAATGTCAAGGTCTGCTAGCCACGAGAGGACTGCAGGAGAGAATTTGTGTAGTGTTATTCCTCCTCCATTGAAGGAGTGCAGACAACAGTGGTTTAATAACAGTCAGCACAAAGCATTACACTACTAATAATACTCATCTACAATTAGCTCGTAATCCACAGGAATTAGCAGTTAATCCACTTTAAATTTCCTCGTAATCAATATTTACTTATATCCAGGAAAGCCACATTGAGTGGAAAGACTCATTTTAAGGAGGGGCTTGCTGATGCTACATTGAGTTTTTATTTTAAGTTGTTCATAGCCAATAAATGATCAGCTGTGTTTATCATTATACGCAAGTGGGAGCAAACCCAATAACCTGGTGAAAACCCACGTGTTGCACGAGGCAACGTTCAATCCCGGTTCAGATTGAAACAGATGGCGATTAGTCCACTTGATGTATCGCCCTCTCCTGACGAGCCAGGGTAAGGCACTTCCTCGAAGCCCACGGGAAGGGAGTTTCACGACATCATCTGTGGGTGATCCACCAACCCTCCCTGCTGCCTCTATAGTGCTGGATTACCGGGGACGTGCGAAGCCGCCACCACCCGGTTCTCTCTCATATGTACGATGTTACATATGGACACAGTCATCGTGGTAATGTTTATTGCAGGGCAGACCGGTATCCATCAACATCACGAACCCACTGCGTGAGGCTATTTCAGCAAGAAGACCGTCCCTCTGCAGAGCAAGGGTCGTGCTCATCAAGATGCTCCTCGTGACTCATCGCCTGCTGAGGAGTTCCCACTCTGTGACTGTGCGCCCGATAGCAGCATCGCCGCCGGGACTCCTTTGGGGTGATGTATCTAGCAATGTAAAAGGAAATGGTGTTTCCCTGCCTCAAGGCCATCTCTGTGAAACATAATAAACACAGAGTGGGAATTGTGACTCGGCTCAGGTGAAACATTCACAGATGGCATCTTTATTCAGAGCAGGTGAAATACAACGATCATAGGCGATGCTGACAAGGGCAGCCCTTTAAAAAGATAGATTTTAACAGCAAGACTTAAAAATATTGGGAAATATACAACATAATTAGGTGTTTGTTGATCTTCTTTGGCACCGTACGTAGCCAACCGTGCTAATCGGAGGTGCGGGGGAAGGACAACAAACTACCGAAAGAACCAAGAATATATTATATGCATTGTCTTTGAAACTGGTTGGTCCACACCAGAGACAGCTTTCTTTGGAGCCTAGTCTCAAACAGTGTTAATGCAGACAAGATTCCTTGTTAAAGGTTTCACTTTGGTGTTTTAACATCTTAACACCTATATTCTTTTTGATTTAAAGCTTTCGTGACTGCAGGGATTCATATTCTTGGTTCTTTCGGTAAAGTCACGTAGAAGGGAAACAATCAAATTATAAAAATATAAAACAATAAAATTCTCAAGACGTTTCGACTGTAACACAAGCAATTATCATCATGATGATTGTTTTATATTTTTATTCTTTTATTGTTTCCCTTCTACGTGACTTTACCGAAAGAACCAAGAATATTAATCCCTGCAGTCACGAAAGCTTTAAATCAAAATCTTAACACTTGTTTTGTTGCCAGATAAAGGGGAAAACCTATTCTCATATTTTGGTACTGGCAAAGGAAAAAAAGCCGTTCTAAAGAAATTCGATTTTAATCTAATTTATGATTTAAAAGTGCATAGCTTCAGTGGCTTCATAATATCGGAAGGAAAAACGTCTCAGACGGTGGCAGAAGCGCATGGGGATGGATATTTAAAAATGCGTTTAGATTATTAAGATAATTTGGCTGCTATACATTTGGCTGCTTTTCATTTCCACATGATAAGCCAACTTCGTGAAGCTATAATTTGTGGCCAGGTTGCTTCTGAAAAAAGAAGCTAATACTTCAATGGGCTTTACCTGGTAAATTAAATATTGTTTATTTTCCTTTCAATTTTTTTGTAGTGATTTGTTTACCTTTCCTATACTTTGCACTCCTATCGTGTTTTGTATTGTTTGTTGATGTAACGCTTTGACCTACCCCTAATGGACATCTGTGAAAAAGAGCTTCATAGCTCATCGGATTCCTCCTGCAATATACATAAATATTCGGATTTTGATGTGATAGGCACTCGTGCAGAAATTGGTGAACGGCAGTGAATTGATGAGAAGTTAAAGGCAGATTGTGAGAGCATAACGCGAGAGACACACAATATGGCGGGAGACAGAGAGAGAGACACACGCAAGACAACGTTCTCCCATACAAGCTTCAACAGACTGTTGAAGGTTGTATGGGTGAAGGCTGGCACGAGCAACACCACATCCGGCCGCCTTTGTCTCACCAGTGCTGATGTTTTACACACCGCACCCGATACTCGTTTTAGTCCGAGTCGACATAGGGGAGGCCCAGTACGGGTTCAGATATTCGTCACCCGATATTGGAGGTGAGCGGAAATCGAACTCGTGTTCACTGTTCCGCGGCTCCAAATGCATACAGACATGCGCACGCACATACCCCCAGTAGAATGTGAACTCAATTCGTCTCACGTGAACGTGAATGGATAAGGGGATGTTGACTTATAAACAACCTGGCTCGGTGAGAAGCCTTATCGAGGTGATTAGAGGAACGTGATTTGATTATCCCTGCAATTGCAAAGCTCACAAAGTGTATCGATTGGGATGAAGTCCGCGCACCTGCCTTGACATTCATCCCGCGATAGCGTTCAGCCACAGCAAGGGGCAATCCTTAATTGCCTCATCGTTGTTTAATTCCGCAATCGCGGTCGGGGGTATGTGGGGAGCGTGTTGGACTTTGACCATTCCTAACCACGTTGGTGAAGGACAACGGTGAGTATAGGTGAGAGGGCGAGTTGCACAGTCACCCAGGGCCCCCGTGGTCCATGTCCCTTCTCAAAGGTTTCTCGAAGGTTCTGCCACCACCTCCTCCTGATCCAAAAACAGTGTTCTTCACTCATTTTCAGAGGGAGGCTACTTCAGCCGATATGACATCAGTCTGAGAGCCGCCACACCGCCTCACCTGCAAGGGGTGTTTTCATATCCATGTGCTGTCAGGGGTCACACTGAAGGCCACCTGGGGCCGCCATTGGCCCGTGGGCCTTGAAATGAAGAACACTGCTCTTACCGATCCCAATCGTCCTACTGTGACCGCCTTAGCGGGGTGGCTGCCCATAGTAATTGGCACGTTTTGTTTAGGTGACAAACCTTGCTGATTAGCTGTGTCGGGTGGTGGTGGGTTAACGACACATTTATATTTACGCGAAATAATCCAAAAAAAACTTTACTATGCGGTACACAGTTGCTTCGCAGCTCAAAATGCCCCACGGTTCAGTGCGACTCGTATGGATAAATAAGAAAGCAACAAATCACCACACACGCGGCAGGCTGTGGATTCGTCTCGCAGGTCACGAAGCTCAGCCACGCAAGCAAACGACAGCTGTCCGTGTTCAGACTCGTCTCTTAGTCCTCCTGCGCTCGGAGCACGAACAGTAATCTGCACGAGGTTCGTGGGTTAGATCCCGACTCCATCGAGCGGAGCGCCGGGCGGATGTAATGCGTTAAGTTGACAGTAGGGGGCACAGGTGGTACATCTGCCAGTCATCTAATTCAGTCAGCCCATGGCCCCTGGGTCTGTCCCGTGACCTTCAGTATATTTTGAGTTTATGTCTCACTCTCTCGCCCCGTGGTCGCGTGCATTTTTTTTCGGGTCCTCTGGTTTTTCCCTCCTCATTCAGAATCAACAATGTGCGTGTAGTGTCTGCCTGCAATACAATGTCCACACAATAAGCCACTTTGTGGAGCTATCATTTGTGGCCAAGTCTATTCTGAAAATAGCTAATAAGTCAATGGGCCTTACCTGGTAAATTAAATAGCTTTTTTTAGTTTTTCATTTATTGATACATTTATCTTGAGTGATTTGCTTACTCCTATCGTTTAAGTTTCTGACCCATCCCTACTGGACATCTCTGAAAAATATCTTCATAGCTTATCATATTTCTCCAGGATAACTAAAGATTCTGATTCTGATAATAAAACGCAAAGACTGAGGTTATAGATATACATACACGCACATCTAGGAAATAAGCATCTTGGCAAAATAATTACGTTGATAGGAGCACATTTAAAAGTTAGAGCGATTTTAAATGAGCCGTGGTCAGTCTTCTCTATTCGTTATTTCCATCTTTTCGGTGTCGCTATCTATGCCAATTAATAATGATTATAATTATTACTATTATTAGACGTCTGCCGGACTTCCGTTTAAGCCGTTTAATTTCATTTGTTCGACAAATAATCCCGCATAGCCAGTTATGTTATCCAGCTAGTTTCTGTAGCAACGGCCTACATCAGCCACTAACAGTGGAGTAATTGTGGTTGGAGTGGAGAGGCGCCCAGCCAGCAGCCAGCCAGGAATCTCGAGGTACGGATCATCATTAATCGTGCTTTTGGAATGATTCACCTTCATCCAAGGTGTCATCACTTCGCCACTGCAGATGTTAGCCGTGTCTTGCTATCTAACTCGGCTCGGCGGGTTGTTATTTTAATGTGCCAGGCGCGGCACCACCACTCCAACATCCTTCTCCATTCTACCGCGGTCTACCGATTCTGAGACGCACATTTAGCTTGTGCATTTTAAAGCAAAAGTTATAATCCAGGAGACGTCCACATGTAAGAGCACGACCCGCAGCTTCGTGTAGAGTGAGCGAGGAGGCTCGTTAAGGATGCTACTGTGCAGTGCCAGGATACGTGCACCTAGAAGACGCTATTGGGAAGTTTGAGGCAATCGTCCTCCAACAACAGCGGAGGGCAGAGGAGCGACGCTCACAACAATGAGCGGATAACCGGGTCGAAAAAAATACAGGAAGTTGGCACAATAGGAGGCACAGGTGGTGCATCTGCCAGTCATCTCAGTCAACCCAAGGCACCTGGGTCTGTCCTGTGACCTACTGTTAGAGGGTCTTCGACAATTCACGTGGCCTCAAAGTGCACATCGCCTGGCACAAGTGTCATGGTAACGTCACCACCACTTAGTGGCGAATGGCAACTTTTTGTTATTGTGAAGAGCAGCGCTCGGCGCTACGAACTTGGTGACCCGAGTTCGATTCCTGCTCACGGCCTCCCCTAACTTCGACTCAGCCTCACATTATTACCCGGTACGGTGTAATGTGTTAACATGGCCACTGTAGAGATAAAGGCGTCCGGGCGTGGTTCTGGCCACCCAACTCTCGTGTGCTGTGTCAGCCTTCATTGGTGCTCGCTTACAGCACTTTCCCCAACAGTCTGTTCAGGCTATACGGGCGATCTTTGTCTTGTGTGAGGCCAAATATGTATGTTTTTGGATTCGTCTTATAATTTGGAGAAGCATGCAATACGTTGAAAGGCGTTCGTCAAGGCTGGACCTATAACGACCTGGACCTCAGTGCAATAAAGGTCACAGAGACCGTGGCGCAGTGCACAAACCACTGCAAAGACAAAGACTCATGTATAGCCTCTATGAGGCTGTTGGGACAAGTGCTGTTAGCAAGAAGTACCGATAAAACCCGGTACCACCACACCCGGCCACCTTTGTCTCTCCAGTGCTGCTGCTTTATACACACATACACCGTACCATCCTACTCATTGGAAGCTGAACTCTGTTCCACCGTGCATTAACAACAGCTGCCATCCGCCATTAAGTGGTGGTGACGGCACCACGGCGCTTGTCACAGGCTAAGTGCACTTTGAGTCGACTTGCAGTGTGGGAGGCTTGCTACTGGTAGGAGTCCCAGGACAGGCCCAGGTGCTATGGGTTGACTGCTGTGCCAGCTGGGTGCAGGAGGAGTTCACGGGACAGACCCAGGAGCGGTGGGTTGACTGAGATCACTGGCAGAGGCAACGCCTGTGCTCCCCACTGTGTGCGTATGAATTCAAATATTGTACCGTACTTTCCTTCCTCTCCACGTTTATACAATGTTCACCTACCTCCACCAACCCGGTTTGGTCAGCGTGGTGAAGTATGGTCAATTAACCTCCTCTACAACACACTCGTTAACAACAATGCATTGAAAGGACATGTATATAATTGTCGACGTTTCGAGCAATGCTCCTACTTCATAGCAGGTAAACAGATATAGTGGGTACCGAGGGTCTGAGACCAGCGCTGGCTGACACCATGGGGGCCGCGTGACAATCACACAGCACAGCACAGCATTAGAACACGTAATTTGTCAATTGCATGAACGTGAAATATCGTAAAATCGAACTTTGTAAATAGAGAGATACTTGAACATGAAGCAGGCCACCTCCATAACCTTCTTCCATTCCTCTCTGAAGGCCTCACCTCTTTTTAATAGCCCATCCCCTTCCTCTTCCCTTTTTACCGTTCCATTTTGTTCCGTTCCTTCCCTATATCTCTTGCATGAAGCCACATGTCCTCTGTTCGGGACACTCATTCCTCGGCCCTTGCACTGCCCTTGCCATATAAATCACTTTGTTTTTGTTACAGCTTTTAAATGTTGGAAAGCGTGCCTTGACCAAAGGTGCTCTATAAATATAGAAAAGGATAGGATCCCAGCTATGACCACATCCAGCACCTACATCACACAAATGTACTATCCCCATGTTAACAATAATTAGTAACTATATATGACCACAAACCTATTGAGCAGAAGTTATTTCTGGGCAGTATTCGGGTTACGAACCTAGTTCGTTCCTGAGACCTGTTCGAAATTCGAACGGTTCGTAAGCCGGCAGTTCAGTTTGCAATTGCAAGTTCGCATTTTAAATCAATATTTTTCTTATTTTATATATTTCATGGAAGCGGGCGTTCGTAAGTCGGACACTCGCAAGTCGAGGACTGTCTGTTTACTTTGGGTTAGATGGTTTGAGTATAAAGGCAATATTCAGATATACTCACCACCATCCGTCAGAGCAAATCAAATCAAGTGGTCACGTGGGAACCAATACCAATTAATTTGTTTTTTTACAATCCGTCTTTGAATCGTTGGTGACCGGGCTGAGGCCATCAGCTAACTATACCGGGAGAGCCCTGCCAGTCACAGGCAGGGTGCCACGGTGACTAGGAGATGTTAACTACCTCGCCTGCTATGCCTGTTGTATGCTATGCCTGTTTGGAGATTGCATGCCTCTTTCTCTTCGTGGTCGCTGGGATTGTTCTCCATATTTGGAATAAAAGTGCGTTAAGAGTATTTGACTGCTGCTACAAATGTACACGTGATTAATGATCCACTTCGTTGAGCTATTATTTGTGGCCATGTCGCTTATTTTAAAAAAAGCTGTATATATCTTAGTGGACTTTACCTGGTAAAGTAAAAATAAAAGTTTAGTTTCAGTAGCCGGGGTTGAACCCAGCTTCTCAATGGTACCAGTCCAGCGCTGATCTTTGAGCAACCTGGCTACCTCTCTAATTGTCGACACGACGACTATGCGATGTGGCATTATTTCAAGCGGTTGGTGCATACGCATTTATTTATTTGGATGTGGCAATGCTAAAGTGAGTGGTGCAGTATTGATTAGCGCGCTAAACTGTGAACCCAGCGATATGTAGATTTGGAGGTTGGTTTACTCCAGATAAGAATGCAAATTACACCAACGACCGAGTTCAAACGGCTGGAAGTCGTGTGGGGCGCTGTTGCGCAATCTGTAGGTGGCAGGCTGTCTCAATCGCCTGGAGGGGTGATTCATTGCAGGGCTGCGCCACTATCTATATGCAAGCAGTCGAGAATACATGACTGATAACGGCTTGCAAAAGTTCAGTAAACTATATTTGTGCAAAGTAAAAAACAATAGGCAATAAAGTGCATATAATCAGTACGTGCCGTGTTACCACATTGTATGTTAATTTACTTAAATAGCATCGTGCAAATATGTTCTCCTACAAACGAACTCTATTCTCATTGCCATGGACTAAAACGTAATCTTGTCAAGTTTAACAAAAGCTATAAATCGCGACGTTATAAACTAAAAATAACCTTTGGGATTTATTGTCAAGCAGAGGAGTGTAACCTACATTAATCTGGGGGTGATGGGGGAGGAGTGCACGTTTTACCGCTCACCACCAACGCCTTCGTGCTGTTCCACGTTTCAGACACCATGGGACCAGCCCGACAACGCATCCACCAGAAAGACACAGAGCTTTACGTGTGCGTAACCACTATACGCGCCCAGCGAAGCGTGGACCTAAAAGGTTTGGATCGATCGTTAAGCGTTTGGTAAGTGACCTGTTGACCAAGACACTACCGTCCTCAGAAGGTGCAAGGGAATTCACAGTTTTATTTACCAGTTAAACTCAACTGTGCTCTTAGCTCTTGTTCATAGGCGAGCTGGTCACACGTAATGATAGCTGATGATCGCAGTAGCTGATATCACCACACGTGAGAATTTATAACAGCAGTCTAATCATCTGAACCAAGGAACCCGGATAAAAACCCAAGCTCCGACCACCACAGCGAGAGCACACGCCAACTCCAAAAGTATAACAGAGGCACCGCCAGGGTCCAGCATGACCTCCTGTGTACCGATCGAGGGAGATAACATCTTCTCAGCGGCAAATAGCAGCGAAACATTGCCTTAGCATTAAAATT
The DNA here is from genome assembly GCF_048934315.1 of Petromyzon marinus. NCBI lineage: Eukaryota > Metazoa > Chordata > Hyperoartia > Petromyzontiformes > Petromyzontidae > Petromyzon > Petromyzon marinus. The sequence continues at coordinate 124,496 of NW_027423221.1, forward strand.
ATGGATTCACATCTCCAATACAATATTTTGGGGAAACTATCTGAACGTGGTGCTCTGGATGTATGACTGCTTCTTCTCTGTCTTGTTTTATTTATCCACACAGTCTCAATGTAACTCTACATCTCTGTAAATAAACCACATTATACATATCAATCTAGCGTCCACGCAACGATCCCCTCCCCCTAGCCCACACACCCCCTCTTCCCCCCCCTTGCCCTGCCCCCCGTTCTTACCTAGAAACCTCTTACCATGGCATCTCTCTCCCACTTCAGTAGAAAAAACTTCTTGCTGTTGGGTTTCCCACCTGATGATGATTGCTTGTGTTGCAATAGAAACGTCGTGATTTATTTAATTTTATACCTACGTGACTTTACCGAAAGAACCAAAGAGTATTATAAAATATCTATAAATATATGTTGGCATATATATCTGACCATCAGTGAACGTGAAATAAAACTCGTGTTCATAGCCCTGCACAAGTATTTGAGCCTTGGGACGCTAGTTTCACTTCCACTCATGGCCACCAACAATAGTGGTGATTATCTAAACCGGTTCTGGGCCTCCCCTAGGTCGACTCAGCCTCAAATGATAAAATGGTGCGGTAATGCAGTTTGACTTGGTGCTGGCCACCCACCTTGTGTGCTGTGCCTGCCGTTATTAGGTGCTCACTAACAGCTCCATAAGTCTATTAAAGCGATATGGGGAATCGTTTTCTGTGTTTGGTAGAGAAACCTTTCTCAAAACAAGATTTCCCATGTGGGTCGCTCGACCTCTAAATTAATCAGGCGTAATAATGTGATTTGATCAACTTCTATGGTTAACGGGACAGTCTATGTGTGGGTGATGTTTACATCCACGATAGCATGGTTGGCTAAGTGCAGTGCAAAATAAATTTAACATACAAACAACAACAGGACGTTTCCTTCATCTGACCACTGCTACATAGAAGCGACTTCTCTGTCCGTGGCCAGGAGCAGCTTCAAAGCCCCTACATTTACTTTAGCCGATGATATCACAAGTGATGTCCACCGTTGTTGTACAGCAGGACTTTTGAGTGCATTCCATTGTAATGAGAGGCTGCCCTGCTGCAATTAACTCGTCACCACACTTGCGATCTAGAGGTCGATCCTTAGGCCTGGCATTTGGAGCGACGCTGCAAGCTTCTTAAATCTCGCTGCCTCTGTCCACCCAGCTGCGTAAATGGATACAGCACAGTTGGTCGATCGGCAGGTCGCATGCGGTGGTGGGGTAAAGCGTGGGTAACTCCCACCTCTTCCAACAAGGGAAGCATCTTGCAGGGCTGCACCTTTACTGACCGCACCGTCATTGATAAACCACGACGTGCATGGGTCCACGTATGACATGCGAGTAGGGGGTCCACGTGCAGGGTGCGAGGATGCGTGGAAGGGATTCACGTGCAGCGTGCGAGTAGGGGGTCCACGAGCAGCGTGCGAGGAGGGGGTCCACGAGCAGCGTGCGAGGAGGGGGTCCACGAGCAGCGTGCGAGGAGGGGGTCCACGAGCAGCGTGCGAGGAGGGGGTCCACGAGCAGCGTGCATGGAGGGGGGCCACTTGCGGCTTGTGAGGAGGGGGTCCAGGTGCGCCGTGAGTGGAAGGGGTCCATGTGCTGTGTGCGGGGAGGGGACCCACGTGCGGCGTGTGAGGAGGGGGTCCAGGGATCTGTAAGACAATCTCTCTGAGACGGCGCTGCTGAGCGTCATCGTCGTCTCCATCGTTGACGAATGCTTTGTTGTCTCGACCAACAGCACCCCTCTTTGACTGCTGGCCCGACGACGACGACTCCACGTAGGAGAGCACGTGCAGCAGCGTGAACAACCTGAACGGGGGCAGAGGGGGGGGGGGGGCACGGAGGGGAAGGGGGAGGGGCACGGGGCGCCACGGTGGCAAAATGTCAGGAGTTAACGGGACAGACCTAGGAGCCAATGGTTGACTGACTGAGATGACTGACAATGCACCAGCTGTGACCCCTACTGTGCCAAATTGTTGTGTTTAGCTGCCCGGTGCTCTGCTTATGGATGCGAGCATCGCTCCTCTGCCCTCCATTATTGCTGGTGGGCGACTGCCTCCAACTGCCAAGTAGCATCTCCTCAGGAGTGGCCAATCTTGAGACCGCTGGTACCAGTTATTGGCAAGTCCACTCATCTCTATATATCCTCTTGTACCATATCATTCCTTTTTTTCCCTAGCCCATGCCGTGCCCTTTAGTCTGATCTATCCTGCCAAATAATAGTTGCTTTGCCATGCAGTGGCTGGGCATGGGGGCTACATGACCCAGCCAACACAGCCACGCTTGTGAGAGGAGCTCACCAATGGGAGTGTGTCTAGATCTTTTAAGAATATGTGAGCTCCTGACACAATCCAGTCTGGTTAAACCCAGGATGCATTGTAGGCAGGGTGACCTGAATGTTTCTAACCGGTGCAGATGTTACTTTAGACACCTCAACATCCTTCTCGAAAGAATAAAGAAGGGAAGATATCAATGTGGTCAAATAAAATCCGGAGCTTCGCATGGAATGACAAACCAAGTAGTTTCCACCCAGTGTTACACAGCCGATGAAAAGATAATGCTGCCCGACTGTTTCGGAGTGAGACCTCGGCTGCGAAACCGGAGCTGGTCATAAGCACACTGCCCACACTCACATAAAGGCAAAGACATGGATCTCCTGGATAGCCTTAAGATACTGTTGGGGCAAGTGCTGTCAGCGAGTGGCACCTATGAAGGCCGGTACGGCACAAGGGGGGAAGTCCAGGACCATTTCAGATAATCGTTACTGTTGTTGGTCACTGAGTCGGCATGCACACACACCCCCTATGGCCACGCATGGGTCGACCCCCTCCCCTCCTCCTCAGCTGTGGTACAGCATGGCCAGGAACTGGACAATGAGGAGAAGGTGATGAGGAACATGAAGGCGAGGGGCAGCACGTCGATGACCGTCCCCTCGTTCTTCGTGCTCGGGATCTGGATGTAGAGGTCGGCTCCCACGAACTGCAGTGCCAGGGTCGCCACCAGCCACAGTGCATTGATCATGAAGTAGACGAAAGTGCCCTGCACGTTGGGACAGACAGACCAGGCCTGATTTACATTGCATTGGCCGAGTGGCGGGGGGGATGACCCCGGGCTGTTTATGGATCCCCTCTTTGTGCGTTCATTTTTCTCCCCCACTGTCCACTCTCGACGCCAAATGGTCACTTCTGTTGTTATTGTTTTATTGTTCATGTATTTTACAGGATTAGCGGATTATTGGAACAATTAACAATTAATTCGTTGGAATAATAAGGCATAGGTAATTCAATGCCGTTTAAATCTTCTTCTACCACATGCCAAGTACGGTAAGTACTCGCTTAACGCCTGCTGTTTGCACAACGCGTTGTCGCTGGAACGCAATTTTTCTGTTATCGAAGCATCTCCGGTACTCGCGATGACGCGTTGCCAGTACCTTGTTTCTTATCTCGAAGAGTTCCTGCTTCACGCGTTTCCTGTGATCGTCATCTTCCTCCAGAGGCTTGAGGTAGTCACTGATCATGCTCTTCCAAAACTCGTCTTCCTCCTATGCATTCCCATCCACGGGACAGAAGGTTCACTTTGTGCGATTGTCCAAATAACAACAACTTACTCCGATGAATAATATTAATATTGTAATAGTAATAGGTTTTACCCTTTTAACTGGCACAAAAACTGACACCTTTATTCAAGGCATCGTGTTTGCAATAACCACAACACAAGCAATCAAAATGCAAACAAAAGAGACAACTCTGATAATAATATGCACTGTCCTTGAATTTGATTGGTCCACACCCGAGACGGCTTTTCTTAGAGCCTAGTCTCCACTGGTGTTAAATGCTCACCCCGAGCCCTCAATACTCTGATAGTGCGCTGTTTTTGAGTTGTACGCCTTTTGGCGTCTTCTGGTCCAACACCAGAGTGCTTGCCACAAATGAATCACAATAGCTTGCTAATCTCGTCTAGGAGCATTAACCATCACCCACACTTCGTTCATCCATTCATCAAACAAAGATGGTCACCGCATCGCGTGATTTCAGATGCTCGGTCTTGTTTAACTGACAAGCAATGACTTCGCATTTAATTTTCGATTTAAAGCTTTCGTGACTGCAGGGATTCATCTTCTTGGTTCTTTCGGTAAAGTCACGTAGAATGGAAATAAAATAATACAAATAAAACATAATAAAATAAAATTCTCACGACGTTTCGGCCACAACTCAAGTAGCCTTTTTCAGGTGAAGGAACGAACTGTCGCGACGACAGCACTTCAATGAACGCTGCAAAGAGTCGCAGCGTCTTTTAAGCTAGGTGGGAGAAGTAAAGCGCCTTGACAAAGGTGTTTACATATCAAACAGGATAATTTAGCATTGTAATAGCGGTGTTAAAGTGTTGAATCAGCAGGATGTTAAAGTCAGAAATTAGCTTGTAACTGGGAGATTAGCATGATGTTAATGTGAGGGATTAGCATGTGACTGGTCACGGAAATAGCTATGTTAAAGTCGAAGTTTATATATCAACAGAGGCATTTAGTATATGGACGCTAAACGACTGCAACTACCCAACTATCATACAATACACCGATGTGAAAAAACTAAGTATAAACTACATCAATGTTATCAATAAACTCTATATACTCTCCAATCAGCTGAGCTACTAACAATAAGTCGTTATACATTAGGCTCACATGCCATTGACTTTTCCAAGACGGAGGTTCTTTGTAAGCCATCTGGCTTCCATGAGAGATTCGTTCATGAGGCTATTCACATATACAAGCACAGAGACAATTTCAACCGAGAAGATGGATTCTATCTTAGCAATCATTGGAAAGATTTGATAAATCATTTCAGTTCTTGATTGATTGTTCACGCTTACAGTGGCTTTCAGACAGCATACATAAAAACAAATTTCGTCTCCCCCCTCCTCTTTTCAAAAAATAGATGGACTAGTCCTGGGCAAACTGCCAATCGTTGCGCGTGACGCAAACGTTATTATTTTTATATATAAATAAATAAATATGCCGTTTTCAAAATAAATTTATGCAAACCGACACACCTGATGATGACCGTTTGAGTTATGGTCGAAACGTCGTGAGAATTTTTTATTGTTTTATATATATTTTGTTATTTTGTTGTTTCTCTTCAACGTGACTTTACCGAAAAAACTAAGAATAACATTGATGTAGTTTATATTTTAGTTTCTTATTAGTTTACTATATGGTATTCATTATATAGTGTAGTGTATACCCAGTTACTTTATGTTAATAGCTCAACTTATTGAAGAATATATTGAGTACATTTATTATATTGACGTAGTTTATACTTAGTTTTTTTCACATCGGTTTATTGTATGATAGTTGGATAGTTGCAGTCCTTTAGTGTCCATATACTAAATGGCCCTGTTGATATGTAAACTTTGATTTTAACATAGCTATTTCCGTGACCAGTCACATGCTAATCTCTCACAATAACATCATGCTAATCTCCCAGTTACATGCGAATTTCTGACTTTAACACCCTGCTGATCCAACACTTTAACACCGCTATTTCAATGCTCAATTATCCTGTTTGATATGTAAACTCCTTTGTCAAGGCGCTTTACTTCTCCCACCTAGATTAAAAGACGTTGCGAATCTTAGCAGCGTTCATTGAAGCGCTGTCGTCCTGAGAGTTCTGTTCCTCCACCTGAAGAAGCCTACTTGTGTTGTGGCCAAAACGTCGTGAGAATTTTATTTTTATTATTTTATTTCCATTCTATGTGACTTTAACGAAAGAACCAAGAAGACTTTGTCTTTGTTTGATGAAAATATTACCTTTGGTATGGAGGGCGAGGTCTGTGTCTGATTGCTCTGGAGGTCGACTTTTGCTCTCTACTTCTTCTGGATGCTCTGTTTGAGTGCTCGCGATGTCTTCTAGTCTCGCCTCTGCTCCTTCTGAATGCTCCATCTGAGTGTTTGCGATGTCCTCTTCTCTCGACTCGATCTCTGCTCCTTCAGGATGCTCTGTCCCAGTGCTCGCAATGCCCTGTCGTTTCTCCTCGCTCTCTACTCCTACTGTATGATCTGTCTGAGTGCTCGCGATGTCCTCTGGTCTCGTCTCTGCTCCTTCTGGATACTCCATCTGACTGTTTGCGATGTTCTCTCCTCTCGACTCGATCGCTGCTCCTTCAGGATGCTCCGTCTGAGTGCTTGCGATGCCCTGTCGTCTCTCCTCACTCTCTACTCCTTCTGGATGATCTGTCTGAGTGCTCACGATGTCCTCTGGTCTCGTCTCTGCTCCTTCTGGGTGCTCCATATGAGTGTTCGCGATGTCATCTCCTCTCGCCTCGATCTCTGCTCCTTCTGGATGCTCCATCTGAGTGCTCGTAGTGTCCTGTTGTCTGGCCTCAATTGGACGCAGCTTCATCTCTCTGTCGAGTTCCACCGTGCACGACTCCACTCGGCTGGGAGGGATGATGATAAACTGTTAAACTAAACCATTATTTTTATTTTACCATGTAAGGCCCACTGAGCTAGGAAGCTTTTTTGTAGAATCGACCTGAATATCACAAATTATAACTCAATGAGCGGCTTATCACGTGGAAATTACAGCAGCCAAATACTCTAATCACATGATGATTCTAAATGAGGAGGGAAAAAATCAGGGAACCCGGAGTAAAATCCACACCAACATGGGGAGAGAAAGGAATAGACGCAGACTCCATATAGGCAACAGGCATCGTCAGGTTTGGGATCGAAGCCACTACCTCCTGCATACCAGGGGAGGTAGTTAACATCTACCCACCACGGCGCCTAAGATACAAGCACAACTAGAATCACAGTTAATAAGTTGAGACAAGACTCAGTATTGACTTGAGTAAAATGTTACGTTGTAAATCCTCCTCCACCCGACACAGCCAATCAATAATCATAATCTGTATTTCTACTGCCGGAGGAGTCCGATGAGCTATGAACCTATTTTCACAGATGTCCAGTAGGTGTAGGGGATTATAAAGTTAGAACATAAAACGATAGCAGTGCTAAGTATAGGAAATATAATAAAATAAATAAAGTATATGAGTGCAACTTGCATGAGTACATCAGTTACTGCCAATTTTTCAATACTAAATGCATAACTTGGGGCAAGGCAGCAAAACAACAGTCCCAAACCACACCAAGATAACACAGTCCCTCAATAATATGGGACATAAACGTTGAACTATCGATACACGAGAGGTAAGGATCAAAGTTAAAAGCATGGCTACAGGCTCTCAGTGAGGTGGTGGCACCTTGAACTGTCATCCTCCTGACTCAGTGCCGAGTATTTCTTCGGATGGACGCTGATCCTCCACTGGAAGCAGTCCCACTCGAGTGGCAGTATATAGCATTTCGTTCCATTCAAACGATGCTTGCGTTCCTTCTTCTGCTGGGACAGGAGGATGGGCATTGTGCTGAAGGCAGGGTCCTTCAATGATATCAAACCAGCGGGAAGCGCACACAAGCTGGAAGGCAGTTTCAGCTGCTCAGTGAACTGGCGCCAATAACTGTCCAAGCTCTGCGGTCCTCCATGTATGAAGATTTTATTGGCCAACGGGAAACCAGAACACCATGGAATAGACCCACAAATGCGAGGGGGAAACATTGCGTTCTATTCAGATGGAACAAATAGTCCATAATTGTCATACTACACTCTCCTGGAAAGTCAGTGAATGACTCCTCCTCGATACCCACCGTGTTGGATTAATGGACACGAGTGGCACAGCCACCACCACCGTTCTTGTCAAGAAACATAAACGATAATTTTGCAAGCTCCGGTCATCCTCTCATCAGTGGATTTTGGCTAACCATTGAACAAAGACAGTGACCACATCGCGTGCTTTTGGGTGCGCTTGTGCGTCCATCTGGAACCCTCTTCCTTCCAATATGAGAAAGCAATTGGAGCTATGCACTTTTAAATCATTACATTGAAAACTAATTTCTTAAAAACTGCTCTTTGTGTTTAGAAACTTTCCTTCCTTCGCACCTCCAATTAGCACAGTTGGCTACACATGGTGTGAAAGAAGTTCAACATACATACATCTGGACCAGTCCTTGGCCTTCCCTCAAAAAGCCTCAAAAATAGCCAAATGTGATGTAGTAAACATGACAACAATGGAGACAAAGGCGGCCGGGCATGGTGCTGGCCACCTACCCTCTTATGTGCCATTCCGGACTTCACAGGTGCTACTCGCTAACAGCACTTGCCCCAACGGTCGGTTAAAAGCTATATGGGGATCGCTGCCTTCGTCTTGGCGGGGGTTGGGGGCATATGTTACACTTTTTTTGCAATGTACGTAGCCAATCATGCTAATCGGAGGTGCGGGACGGAGCAACAGAGGAGAATGGAGCGAAACTCCAAATAACGTTCGACACAAAAACAACAACGACAATAACGATAACACATAAAGTAACTCACCTCCTTAGGGGAGGGCTCAGTAGGCGCCTTGGTCTCACGCGTGCCCCATGATACGTTGTACATGTTGACCAATGAGTAGATGAGCAGCAGCAGGTATCCCGTGGGAATGCAGATGAGGTACAAGAATCCGTGCACGATGCAGAAGAACTCGCGCGGGTGCAGCGCCGCGGCGATGAGATGGATGCCCGCGAGAGTGATGAAGAAGATGCTGCTGGGTGTGAGGATACCGTTCTTGACAATGTCGCCGACCATAGCGAGCAGCGTGCCCGTCATGAGGAACATGTAGATCACGGTGAGCACCATGGCCACCTTAAAAAAAATAGCAGGTATAAAGCTCTTTTTAGAAGCCACCTGGCCACAAATGATAGATCAACGAAGTGGCTCATCACGTGGTAATGTATATCAGCAGCCAGATTAAATGCAGAGGGAAGATAGAGAGAACACGTGGACTCCAAATACATAACAGGCGTTAAGGTCGGGATAGGGATCGAACCCACGACCTCCTGTATACCATGCGAGGGAGTTTACATCTCGCCATCGCAGGAGGAGACCTTAGCCATCGGCATCACCATTGTCCTTTTTGTCCAACCACCACCACTTCTTGGGGAGTTACTTTGCATTTATTCCGCACTTTTCCACAAAGTCCTCAAGACCCTGCACTTTGCAAACAACAACACAATAATGATAGCTCATTGTTCTTCTGGGTTCTTTCGGTAAAGTCACGTAGAATGGAGATGAAATAATAAAAATAATAATAACAGAATAAAATTCTCACGACGTTTCGGCCACAACACAAGTAGCCTTCCTCAGGTGAAGAAACAGGACTGTCTGGAAGACAGCGCTTGAGTGAACCCTGCCAAGCATGGCAGCGTCTTTTAAGCTGTGTGGGAGGAACAGAGCACCTTGACAAAGCAGTTTACATAGAAATTAGCATGTAACTGGGGGATGAGCATGATGTTGGTGTGAGGGATTAGCACCACGGAGAGAGACGAGCTTTATTAAGACGGACGAGTCCATCTATGTTCAGAACGGAGGAGGTGGAGAGGAGTTTAGATATCAACAGTAAATTAGCATGTAACTGGGGGATTGGCATGATGTTAGTATGAGGGATTAACACCACAGAGAGCGACGAGCTTTGTTCAGACGGACGAGTCCATCTGTGTTCGGAGCGGAGGAGGGGGAGGAAGAGGAGGAACCCTCAAGACCTTGGGTTTTCGGATGCCTTTGTCCGAACGATCCGCCTACTCTACACCAAGGCGGAGTGCATGATCAAGATCAACGGCGCCCTCACTGCCCCGGTCAAATTCGAGCGAGGAGTGAGACAGGGATGCCCATTGTCGGGCCAACTTTATGCCCTGGCATTAGAGCCTTTCCTGAATCTCATAAGGCGGAGACTCAGCGGCCTGGTGCTGAGGGAACCAAGCATCAAGTTGGTCCTGACGGCATACGCCGACGACGTCCTCCTCATCCTGCGCTCCCTGGCTGATGTCGCCCTGCTGCATGAGTGCCAGGAGGTCTTTTCGAAAGCCTCGTCATCAAAAATGAACTGGCAAAAGTGCAGCGGCCTGCTGGTTGGAGCGTGGGACATGACTGAGTGTCCCGAGAAGACAAAAGCCATCAATTGGAGCACAACATCGCTGCACCACCTGGGGGGGTTCCTCGGACCAGAGGAGGAACCACCGCAGAGGAACTGGGTCGAGCTGGAGGAGAAGGTGAAGGAGCGGCTGGCCACCTGGAGTCGCCTGTGCAAGTTCCTCACCTTCAGGACAAAGACGTTGGTGGTGAACCAGCTGGTGACGTCCATACTGTGGCACCGACTCTTCTCACTGTACCCCCCCATGAGCCTTGTCAACGCACTTTAGAAGCAAGTCCTCGACTTCTTCTGGTCAGGTGGAGGACATCGGGTCGCGGCTGGGGTCCTGGCCCTGCCACTGGACGAGGGCGGTCACGGGCTGGTGTGCGTGCGGAGTCAGCTGGCCACCTTCCGACTGCAGGCAGCGCAAAAGTTCCTGCACGCCGCCCCTGCACTGGCCTGGAGCGTCACGGCCTCCTTCCTCCTGAAACAGCTGGGGGGTCTGCAGTGCTCCAAGCAACTATTCTACATGGACCTGCAGGGCCTTCCACTGGGACAGCTGCCACCCTTCTACAGAAGCGTCCTGCAGACATGGAGCTCCCTCGCCGTCAGGAGGCTGAACCAACCGTGATCGGCTGAGGATCTGGTCGTCGAACCGATCCTCAGGAACCCACAGACAAAGCTGCCATCCACCACCACCACCCCTGGCATGGAGAGGCGCCTCGCCAACGCGCGGCTCACCAGGATGGGAGATCTGGTGGAGCCTGAAACACGGGGCCGGTGGATCGGACCAGCAGACGTGGCCACAAAGACAGGGCTGCAGTCGCTCCGGGTGGCTGCCCGGATCCTGGCCGAAGCCAAGGGGGCCTTCTCAGTGGCAGCGGGGAGAACGCCCCCCATCGGCGTGGGGGATGACGAGGCCCCTCTCGATCCCCCTCCACCGGAGCTCTCAGTCGTGCCACTGCATCGCCAATGCCGACAAACGAAGGCGGATCACAACCTGTGCCGGCTAGAAGACCTACCGGAGGTGGCCTTCCAAATGTAAAGAGGAAGGTTCTCTACTCCTACATGGTCCGGTTCCACCAACAGGACACCCTGAGGAGCCACAAGGACCATGCCTGGAGGAAAGCCCTGCCCTGCGTCTCTCCGGAGAGGCCTCGCTGGAGGCAACTCTACTGCAGACCGACGTACAACCGCATCGGCGACCTCAGCTGGAGCATCGCCACGGCACCGTCACCACCAACGTCTCCCTGGCGCGCTTCACCGACACGTCCCCGGAGTGCCGGTTCTGCGGTAAAGTGGAGACGGTTGGGCACCAGTATGTGGAGTGCAAGAGCCTGGACTCGCTGTTCAAGGTCCTGAGAAACATCCTCCTAAGGTTCAGCCTCCACTTCTCCCCGACGGTCCTCTTCTTTGGATACCCGAAAGGCAACAGACCCCAACATCTTCAGGGGCTGGTCAACGTGCTCTTCGGCTACGCCAAGCTCGCCATATACAGGGCAAGGAAGGTGGCCCTGGAGGGGCAACGTCCAGCCAGCAGCCTGGGCATCTTCCACGCTCTGGTCGGATCAGGGTGTTGCTGGAGTTCCACTACACGCGGCTGACCCACGCCGTGCCGGCCTTCAAGGAGCAGTGGGGCGCTGGAGGAGGCCGTGTGCTCGGTGGCAGATGACGGAGAGCTCTGCATGCAGATCTAAGCTACCCGTCGTAGGCCGTTTGACTGTGGGAAGGGCAGCGTGCCGATGCAGCACTTGTCGTAGTTATAAAGAAAAAAGAGAGAGCGAGAGAGAGGCAAATGGAGTAGGAAGAGAGGGGGTAGAGAGAGAGGAGAGGCAGAGAGGGGGTAGAGAGAGAGGGGGGGCAGAGAGGGGGGTAAAGAGAGAGGGAAGGGGAAGGAAAAAAAAGTATATTTTGGGTCTTTCATTTAAAAAGGGGGGGTTACATTAAGCAAAGCATAACAAAAAAAAAACCGAAATGATGAACGTAGCAAAGTGCCGACTACACCGGGAGGGTGGGGGGAGAGGGGGGGGAGAGGGTGGGGGGAGAGGGTGGGGGGAGAGGGTGGGGGGGAGAGGGTGGGGGGAGAGGGTGGGGGGAGAGGGTGGGGGGAGAGGGTGGGGGAGAGGGTGGGGGGAGAGGGTGGGGGGAGAGGGTGGGGGGGAGGGTGGGGGGAGAGGGTGGGGGAGAGGGTGGGGGGAGGAGGGTGGGGGGAGAGGGTGGGGGAGAGGGTGGGGGGAGAGGGTGGGGGGAGAGGGTGGGGGGAGAGGGTGGGGGGAGAGGGTGGGGGGAGGGTGGGTGGGGGGAGAGGGTGGGGGGAGAGGGTGGGGGGAGAGGGTGGGGGGAGAGGGGTGGGGGGAGAGGGTGGGGGGAGAGGGTGGGGGGAGAGGGTGGGGGGAGAGGGTGGGGGGAGAGGGTGGGGGGGAGGGTGGGGGAGAGGTTGGGGGAGAGGGTGGGGGGAGAGGGTGGGGGGAGAGGGGTGGGGGGAGAGGGTGGGGGAGAGGGTGGGGGAGAGGGTGGGGGGAGAGGGTGGGGGGGAGAGGTGGGGGGAGAGGGTGGGGGGAGAGGGTGGGGGAGAGGGTGGGAGAGGGTGGGGGGAGAGGGTGGGGGGAGAGGGTGGGGGGAGAGGGTGGGGGGAGAGGGTGGGGGGAGAGGGTGGGGGGAGAGGGTGGGGGGAGAGGGGTGGGGGGAGAGGGGTGGGGGGAGAGGGTGGGGGGAGAGGGTGGGGGGAGAGGGTGGGGGGAGAGGGTGGGGGGAGAGGGTGGGGGGAGAGGGTGGGGGGGAGAGGGTGGGGGGAGAGGGTGGGGGGAGAGGGTGGGGGGAGAGGGTGGGGGGAGAGGGTGGGGGGAGAGGGTGGGGGGAGAGGGTGGGGGGAGAGGGTGGGGGGAGAGGGTGGGGGGAGAGGGTGGGGGGAGAGGGTGGGGGGAGAGGGTGGGGGGGAGGGAGAGGGTGGGGGGGAGAGGGTGGGGGGAGAGGGTGGGGGAGAAGGGTGGGGGGAGAGGGTGGGGGGAGAGGGTGGGGGGAGAGGGTCGGGGGAGAGGGTCGGGGGAGAGGGTGGGGGGAGAGGGTGGGGGGAGAGGGTGGGGGGAGAGGGTGGGGGGAGAGGGTGGGGGGAGAGGGTGGGGGGAGAGGGTGGGGGAGAGGGTGGGGGGAGAGGGTGGGGGGAGAGGGTGGGGGGAGAGGGTGGGGGGAGAGGGTGGGGGGAGGAGGGTGGGGGGAGAGGGTGGGGGGAGAGGGTGGGGGGAGAGGGTGGGGGGAGAGGGTGGGGGAGAGGGTGGGGGGAGAGGGTGGGGGGAGAGGGTGGGGGGAGAGGGTGGGGGGAGAGGGTGGGGGGAGAGGGTGGGGGGAGAGGGTGGGGGGAGAGGGGTGGGGGGAGAGGGTGGGGGGAGAGGGTGGGGGGAGAGGGTGGGGGGAGAGGGTGGGGGGAGAGGGTGGGGGGAGAGGGTGGGGGGGAGAGGGTGGGGGGAGAGGGTGGGGGGAGAGGGTGGGGGGAGAGGGTGGGGGGAGAGGGTGGGGGGAGAGGGTGGGGGGAGAGGGTGGGGGGAGAGGGTGGGGGGGAGAGGGTGGGGGGGAGAGGGGTGGGGGGGAGAGGGTGGGGGGGAGAGGGTGGGGGGGAGAGGTGGGGGGAGAGGGTGGGGGAGAGGGTGGGGGAGAGGGTGGGGGGGGAGAGGTGGGGGGAGAGGGTGGGGGGAGAGGGTGGGGGGAGAGGGTGGGGGGAGAGGGTGGGGGGAGAGGGTGG